>NC_041385.1:665415246-665433251 GCF_002162155.2 Triticum dicoccoides | reverse complement strand
GCCGCCCCGGAGCACCCTCGCCGGTGCTCGCCTCCGCCGCCGTCCCGCCGCGTCGCCGCCTCACCAGGTCATCAGCGCCGCCGCCCTGCCCTGTTTCCTTTCTGCTCTCTCTCCCTCATGAGCTCCCCCTCTCTCCGTGCCCTTCACAGGTCACCGCCGCCGACCGCCTCCGCTGGAGCTCCACTACCGGCCGCCGCCCCGAGAGTTGCGCCCCTCGCCGGCCCCGCGCCCCCGCCGGATCCGCCGCCCCCGCTCCTCCCCGACGTCGCGTGCCTCACCGCCGGGAGCCTCATCCGTCACCAACGCCGCCCAGTCTCCGGCGTCCTCTCTCCAGTGAGCCGGCGAACCTCATCGTCCGTGCCGCTGGATCCAGATCCGGAAAACCCTAGAGGTTGACCCCCATAATTTCCCTAAGACATGAAATATTTGCATATTGGACCTCTGTTCATCGCATCATATCTCTTTGCATACTGCTCTGTTTTGTGCGTGCTATATATCAAAATGTTCGCTGTGAGATGCTCTTCATTTTGTTACATAGTTCCATGCCTGTTTGAGTTCATCTTGATGCCCTAATCAACGTTGCAAGAGTGCTATATGATATTAACCTGCTGAAACTGTTATAACTTGATGATTTGTCTTTTTCATTGCATTTTGTGTGTGCATCCTATGAGCTTGATGTCCACATGAGTTTTGAGCTACATCATGCCGTCTTTACAGTGGTGTCATCCATGTATTTTTGTGAGTCTCGTAGTGAGTGCATCGAGCTCGTGAAGTAGGGTACTTGTTGTTGCTGTTCTGCTAGACTGAATCTGCTATATCATGATGCTATGTAAACCTGCTGCTACAGGTCATTCTAGGCATAATCTGGAGATGTTCACTAAGGATGTTTTGTTACACATGTCAAGCTCTATCCATCCATGCCCCTGGTTGCATTTATAGCTTGCTCTAGACTGTTCATATAATGCTCCAAAGTTGCTACATAATGTTGTTGTCAGCCTCTTAACATTAAGTTCAGTTTTGCCATGTGTTTTGCTAGTGATCCATGCACCCTATGAACTTTCTCTTGCCATGATTAGCTTCATAAACATGTCTTCTTACTGTTGGTTGCCTTCACATTCCATGAATTGCTCTGTGGTGAGTGGTACAAGCTCACCAACATGCCTACTTATTGTTGTTCCTGCCATGTCTGAATCTGTCATATCACTTGCCATGTTTGCATGGATGCTACCATGTTTTCTGTTGATCTTTGGAATTAGTTCAGTAAAGGAGTTTTGTTCTGTGTCTTTAGTAATAGCATGCCATGCCTTTGTTTGCCATATTAAGTTCCTGTAACATGTTGTTTGATAGCTCTAAACATTCCAACCTGATGTTATTTCTGTTAAGTCTGAAACTGTTATTATTAGCAATCTTGCCATGTCCTTTTGAGCATGTTCTAGTGATTTCTGGAGATAGCTTAGTGTTCATGTTTTGTCATGATTTACCTGTACTTCATGCCCATGCCTTTTTTTACGTTGAGATGCAGTAGCATATTGTTTTGATGCTTGCTAGATGCCTAGTTGTTTTGGACAGCTTATCCTTTAAACTTGTTTCATGTCTATGTGTTGAACCGTTGCTCCGTTTTGAGTATGTTCTATATGAAACTTGCTTGGATTTGCATATAGTTTCATGTTATCATGTTGCATCCATGTTTTGAGAGTGTTTGCTTGATGTTTGTATGCATTTTGCATCAATGCCATGTTTAACTTGTTTTGCTCTTATCTTCTAGGTCGTAGCTCCGAATTAAACGAACTCTATATGTAACTTGACTAGAATCGCGTGTAGATCATCTTGGTGCATCTTAACTTGCTGTTTAACAACTTGAACATAAGGTTTATTCAGATATGGACCTATTTCGAAATTTGCATATGAGGACTTACCGGATTAGTTATATGTTGTTTCTGGCCTCATTTAAACTTGCCTTGAAGTGAGGGACAAACACGATGCTCTCATTGGGCTCAGGTGTAGGGATAACCTGCCCTGGAGCAGGAAGCCTGTGCTGGATATCGGCGGTCAGGTATCCGACCTCCCTATGCCTCGTAATGTCCTCCTCTTGGATTGAGGAGGCCACCCACTAGCCTTTAGGGTAGGATTCAGACATATTGGAGGAACTGGGGTGTACGAGCTTAGGTCTTGGGCGTTGGAGCTCGAGGTGCGAGAAGATGCAGGGGAGGTGGAAAAGAGGCATAGCCCTCGATCCCTTTATAAAGGGGGTGAATATCAAGAGTCATTAGCGTGACCGCTTGAGACTTCTCCAAAAATACACGGAGTCATACCAACGGTCATCGTGGGGTCACGCACGCCCATATTGATGGAAAATCTCGTGATAAGGGGACACGATCTCTGCTTTGACAAGACGTGTCATGGAAACCGCCTCGCAATATGCATTGTGGCTGGTTGAAGGAAAATTGTTTGAATAATGACCCGACCGTAATGACATGTTACGTCTAAAAAGTTGTCAGCAGAGTACATACGGTGATATATGAATATCATTTTGCAGATCCGGACATGGTCTACGTGTTCGGTAGTTACCTTGGAGTATTCGGAGAAGGAACCCGCCTTGCAATGCCGAAGACAAGACTGCGCGCCGGACTCATCGTCATTGAAGCCTGGTTCAGGGGCTACTGAGGGAGTCCTGGATTAGGGGGTATCCCGACTACCGGACTATATACATCGTCCGGACTATTGAAGCGTGAAGATACAAGACTCAAGACTTCGGCCCGTGTCCGGATGCGACTCTCCTTTGCATGGAAGACAAGCTTGGCGATCCGGATATTATATTTCCTTCCTTGTAACCGACTCCATGTAAACCCTAGCCCTCTCTGGTGTCTATATAAACCGGAGAGGTTGGTCCTTAGAAGGCCGATCACAATTACAATCATACCATCATAGGCTAGCTCTTAGGGTTTAGCCTCTACGATCTCATGGTAGATCTACTCTTGTACTACTAGTCAAGCAGGAAGTAGGGTTTTACCTCCATCGAGAGGGCCCGAACCTGGGTAAACATTGTGTCCCTTGCTTCCTGTTACCATCAGCCTAGATGCACAGATCGGGCCCCCTGCCCGAGATCCGTCGGTTTTGATACCGACATTGGTGCTTTCATTGAGAGTTCCTCGTGTCGTTGCTGCAAGGCTTGATGGCGCCTTCAATCGTCAACAACACGGTCCAGGGGGAGACTTTTTTCCCCGGACAGAACCTCGTGTTCGGCGGCTTCGCACTGCGGGCCAATTCGCTTGGCCATCTGGAGCAGATCGACAACTACGCCCCTGGCCACCAGGTCAGGTTCGGAAACTCGAACTACATGGCGGATATTCGCGGAGACTTGATCTTCGACGGATTTGGGCCTGCGCTAGGAGCACCGAACAGTCACGATGAGCATGGCTTAGACCTGCCGTCGGACGATGCTCAGGATATCACCCCTTCAGTAAAAGCATCAGATCTAAATCCGGAGCAGGTTGCATTGCCTAAGGACGGAGGGTTGGACCCCGCCCCGCAGGCCGCACACTCATCGGCGGTGGAGCCGAATACAGGTCTCACCTCTGTGGAAGCCTGTAACCCCGGGCCCCCGGACTCGTATCCGGTTGTTGGTTCCGGTCCGCACACCCTCGAGCCAGCCGAGCCTGGTTGGGCTCCGGTAATGGAGTTTACTGCTGCGGATATCTTCTAGCACTCGACCTTTGGCGACATGCTGAACTCATTAAAGTATCTCTCGTTGTCAGGAGGCTCTGGGCCGAACTATGTCTGGCTTGAGTGGGAAGCAGGCGACAAAGGAATTCGCTGCCCACCCACCACCCACTTCATTGCCACGGTCGATGATTTAACCGACGTGCTTGACTTCGACTCCGAAGACATCGACGGTATGGACGACAATGCAGGAGAAGTACAGGAGCCACTGCTCACAGGGCGGTGGACGTCCACCTCGTCACACAATATATACATGGTGGATACGCCCAAGGAGGACGACGGCGGCAATCCAGAAGATAAAACCCCCAGGCAAAAGCCAAAATGGCGGCGCAGACACCGCTCAAAGTCCAGCAACAGTAAAAATAGCGCAAGAGGGCAAGAAGGATCGACATACTAGCAAACTCCGAAGGCAATAACAACCACATGGACCCAGCGATGGAGCAGGATGAGCCATGTCATGCCGAACCGAATTCGGAGCAGACGCCCAATCACAATAATCCAGAGGGACTAGTCCATAAAACCGCCCCAGGACAAGAACACAGTCCGGACAATGATGCATTCATCATTTCGGAAGAACGCGTGGAACAAGATAACCTCCGCAGAAAGCTTATGGCCACAGCGAGAAGTCTAAAGAAGCAGAAGCAACGGCTCAAAGCCGCACAGGAAACACTCAATCGCAGATGGAATAAAGTGCTAGACACCAAAGAAAGATATGGCAATGATCGCCATACAAAGAGCTATCCGAAATGCAAGCTACTGCCAGAATTCGACGACGAGGCCGTTCCACCAAAGAATAATACGACCAGGAGACCAGACGTACCGCTTCACAACCGCAACAAAATGGCTACTGACGCCGCGCATGATCTACGTGAGCATCTGGATAAGCAAGCCGGTGCGGCCAGGTCCATCTATGGATCTAAAGGACACACCCCGGCGAGGGACTATGGTTGCCAGAATGATCATACAAAGCAAACACCAGTTCAGAATAATCTCCGGACACAGCAACAGCCAACTGCATGCCACAGCACGTCCAGATATAGAGGGGCTGGTCACCCCCTGTGCTTCAGCGAAAAAGTACTAGACCATGAATTCCCACAAGATTTCAAACTTGTGAACATAGAGGCATACGACGGAACGACAGACCCAAGGGTCTGGATCGAGGATTTTATCATGCATATTCACATGGCTCGTGGGGATGACCTCCACACCATCAAATACCTTCGCCTCAATTTGAAGGGACCAGCTCAACACTGGTTGAAAAGCCTCCCTGAAAATTCAATTGGGAGTTGGGAGGAACTCGAGGACGCTTTCAGGGCCAATTTTCAAGGGACTTATGTCCGGCCTCCGGATGCGGACGATCTAAGTCACATAATCCAACAGCCCGGAGAGTCTGCCCGCAAGCTTTGGAACAGATTCCTCACTAAGAAGAATCAAATTGTTGATTGTCCGGATGCCGAAGCCTTCGCGGCATTCAAACACAGCATCCACGACGAATGGCTTGCTAGACACCTCGGCCAAGAAAAGCCAAGGACAATGGCAGCCTTAACAAGCCTTATGACCCGCTTTTGCGCGGGTGAAGATAGCTGGCTAGCCCGTAAAGGCACCAGCGACCCCAGCACATCCGAAATAAGGCATGGCAATGGGAAGCCACGGCGTAACAAACACAAACGCCAAAACAAGGAAGAGAGCCCGGACAACACAACGGTCAATGCCGGATTCAGGGGCTCTCGACCTGATCAGCAAAAGAAGCCATTTAAAAGCAGTAAAGAGGGACCGTCCGGTCTGAACAGAGTCCTGGATAGACTGTGCCAAATTCATGGCACCCTGGAGAAACCTGCGAACCACACGCATAGAGAATGCTTGGTCTTCAAGCAGGCCGGCAAATTAAAAGCCGAACACAAGGGGAGGGAAACTCCAAGTGAACACGAGGATGAACCTCGCCAGCCAAACACTGGGGTACAGAAAAAAATCCTGCCAGAGGTTAAAATAGTAAACATGATCCAGGCGACTCACACATCCACGATAGGGCACGAACGCGCGCTCAGATACGCGCATGATATAGACCCCATTGTACCCACATCTAACTACTGGACGTCTTATCCGATCACCTTCGATCACACTGACGGCCGAACTAGTATTCTGCACGGAGGATCAGAGGCCTTGGTGCTCGACCCAATAATCGACGGATACCGTATCACCCGTGTCCTCATGGACGGCGGCAGTAGTCTCACTCTAATATACGAGGACACTGTCCGTAGGATGAGGATAAAACCATCCAGAATTAGCCAAAGCAACACCACCTTTGAAGGGGTGATACCAGGCATTGAAGCCTACGGCAGGGGCTCCCTCGTACTGGAGGTAACATTTGGCTCCCCAGGCAACTCCAGAAGCAAAGAACTACTCTTCACCATTGCACCCTTCCAGAGTGGCTATCATGCACTGCTTGGAAGAATGGGCTTTGCCCGCTTCAACGCATTATCGCACTATGGCTACCTTACACTCAAGATGCCCGGTCCACGTGGCGTCATCATCGTTAGCGGAATCACAAAGTGCTCTTCACGCGCAGAGGAACATGCAACGGCCCTAGCGGCCGGACTATAAGCGGCCTCCAATATCAGAAAACATGACTAGTCATTAAGACCACAGACACGGTTAGACAAGTCCGGTAGCCCGGATAAAATTAAACCAGGGCACCGTATATGTAATCCCATAGCGGACACCATGGGCTATAAATACTTAATACAGCCCCATACTTGGCTCAACCTTATTGGCAGGTCAACATCTTACACTTTTACTATCCATCGCATACTTACGTTGTACTCTCCTACGAGTGTTTCTTTTTTCCACAGGCAACGTTCGTGCGATACCCTTCTAGGATACGGCACAATCGAGACAAAGGCGCAGACATGCAGTAGGGCCCCGTTCAACAAGTTTCTTTTTAGATTAAGCCCCTGTGTAAACCTTTTCTGTTGCCTCTTGTTGTTTAACCATCCCATGGGTTCCATACCCACAGAGGATACTGTCGTTATTGGCATTTCGCCATGACAGATTACCGCACGTACCTAGAAACACATGGTTCATGCTGAATGGGCATTCTTGAGCCCATCTTCTGTTATAAAGCCCGAATACCTTCAAGAGTGTTCGGCATCACGAGTTTGTCCTTATAAGCATCAGTTCCGAATCATGTCTTTGGTCAAATGTTGGGTTTGCCCGGCTCCTGGGTTTGCGCCTTACGTTCTGTTATTATCGGCTAAGGCAGCCAAAGGAGAACTACTGCGATTGTGACCTGGTTATTCCGGATGAGCACCTCAGTAGAGAAAGCCGAAAACTGACTGTCATGATGCAGCGAGAGACTGTTCAACCACTCGAAGACTCACCAGAATCTTTAGGATTCCTCCGCATTAACGAAGGGCCGTTTTCCGGCCATGTACATACGCGCCCGTATTCGGATGCACGTGAAGGTACCAGGGGCTACATAGTAGCCCCACCTTTAGACTCCCCCGGCTAAGCAAAAGTGTTACAGCTATATAGTCCGGTTGCCTAGTTCGACGTGCGATCACCTCCTTAATGGACCAAGACGTTGGATCAAGTGTGATTAAGCATATTTTTCGCGAACACCCCCGCATTGTATGCGTGGGGGCTGAAGCCAACGACTGCTAACTTTCGGATTACTTATATACATATATAAAAACGGCCGCACAGGGGACACCATCATCTTTTCTGGCAAAAACTATAAATATAGCCTCATAATCAAAATAAACATTGTTTTACAATGATTCGATTTATCACTCGAACAAGACATTCTTCGAGCACCACGCCTCTATTAGCCGGGCACCTTCTGTGACCTGCGCCAAGTAGTGCTCAGCCGGATATTGGCCTCCCGCCGGATCCTGGGTCGCCACAATGGTGGCCTCCATATCCTTCCAATAGACTTTAACGTGGGCAAGAGCCATTCGTGCACCCTCTATGCACGCCGACCTCCTCATGGCACCGATCCGAGGCATGGCCCCAAGGAATTGTTGCACCAAACCAAAGTAGTTGTCCGGTTCAGGCCCCTTCGGCCAAAGATGGTCTATTATAGACCGCATTGCAAGCCCGGACAACCTGTGAAGCTCCGCCACAGCAGCCATCTTCTCATTTAACGGCAGCAAGCGAGTGGGAGCATTGAATTGCGACCAGAAAAGCTTCTCCACTTCCTTATCACCTTGGCCCTCGAAGAACTTGGCAGCGTAAGTTGTACTATTCGCCAAGTCTGCATATGCGTCAGCCGGACTCTAGTGCCATCTAGGGGAGCATAATTCGGATCCAAAAACTTCGTCTGTAGTAAGTAGGAGCCCCCAGCCACAATTTTGTCGGCCTGTTAAAGCTCCTCCCGCATACCCCGGATCTCGGTCCGCATCTCCTTGGCGGAATTAAGTGCCTTGTCCAGCTCGGCCGAGCTAGCCTTATTCTCCTTTTCAAGGAGTGCATACCAGTCGGCGGCATTTTTTAACTCCACAGCCATTTCGGCTATCTTTTCCTTGCTTCGGCGATGAGCAACCTGTTCGGCTCTCAATTCTTCGGCCGCCTTTAGGGCAGCCGCATTGATAGCCCGAGCTTGTTCCTTAGCCTGAGCAAGTTCTGCCCTAAGGGCCTCCACAACAGCAGCACCATCTGCAGTACAAACACATTGCATTAATATTATGCCCCTCTCACATTTTCCTATACAACATAATAAGGGAAGTAGAGCACGTACCCTGTGACTTGTCCAGCCGTTTGTTCACCAGCGTGATATCGGCATCGATAGATCCAATCTGCCTCCTTCGTTCGGCAACTTCAATAGACTGGTCGGCTGCCGGACCCTTAGATACCTGCGCACATGTACAACACAACCATTACTATATGATCCCCCGTTTGCCGCCTATGGCGGGCAACCAGAGTCTCAGGGGCTACTATCCATATGGAGCAGACCTAGCGCGTGCCGCACAGCCAAAAAATAGTGCATTTTTTACTACATACCTCAAAGCCTCTGAGTAGGCTCATAAATGCCTCATTCAAACCGCTTGTAGCGGATGAAATCTTCTTAAGCACCACGCTCATTAATGAACGGTGCTCCCCCGAGAGCGCATCTCACTCCAGAAGACCTGTCAGTACGTCTGGCCGGGCATCAAACTGTGTCGGACCCTTCTCATCGCCCCCCGTGGGAGCCAAATGCTCTGGGCTCAGGGCGATTGGCGTATTGGCCTCCGCCTTTGGCACATCCGGACTCCTCCGTGACGACACCTCAGTGTCACCCACTTCATGAGGCAGAGAGGTGGGTGGGGTCTCGCTCTCCATCATCTCTGGAGGAAGGTCCCCCAAAGACGAACTCTGTTGAGGAGAGCTGCTAGCCAGACTGCAAAAGACGAATCCTGGTTATTGATCTCGGAGAAACGCAGTACCCTCGGAATAGTGATTAACTTACAGCTCGGTCGAGGGCTGGCCGGGTTGGAAAAAGCTGTAGGCGTAAGCAAGGCATTTAGCCTTCGCCTAGTGCATAGGCGGTGCCTAAGCGCCCAAGGCGCGGCCTAGGCGGAAATATAGTTTTTACTCGTAGTGTATTTGTGATTATTATATGGGTGTTGATATTAGTTTATGGCATATAAATAAGTTAATTACCGTCTACTGCCATTGAAATATAACCTATTTGGCAAATCAGTGCAGTATGTGGCATGATTTCTTGCTTGGGTAGGCAATTCCTTGCTTGCCCTGCCTAGACCTCCATTTATGCCCTAGGCGAGGCGTTTGGCCATTGCCTAGCGCCTAGGTGTGCCTAAGCGCCTCCTAGGCACTGCCTTTTCCAACAGAGGCTGGCCCGTTGGCGGGCATGTTGTGGTGAGAACGCCCATCGAGACAGAGCCCCCCGGGGACACTTTCTTCCCCTGTTTGGGCATCTCCGTCTCCAAGTCTTCGGAGGCGGCCCTTTTCTTCCCGCGCGGGGAGGTGGCCTCAGATTCCCCTCCCCGACTATCCTCCTTTGGGGAGAAATCAATTCCCCCAGTCTGGATGCATAGTGTGTGAAGTCCTGCTTCGCAGCCCTTTACTTCGCCTTTCCCTGAGGGCATTTTGCTAAGCACCCGGCCAAGCATCTTGGCAACGGTTGGACCCGGCGAGCCTTCAGGAAGTGGCGCCGAACACCCGATTCTCTCCGCCTTGTTGAACCATTCCTGGCCACGGAGGGTTTTTCAGAACAATGGTTATGGCAAATACAAACAGAGTGTCCGGCTTAAAGGCTACTTACTTGGGTATCTAGGCGATTGCAGCTTAGGCCCGCATCCTCGATGGTGTCCGGACACTTTACTTGTGGTCCGAAGAATAATTTACACATCCCTTCGAGCTTCAGGCTGAAGAAGTGCTTAATAGTCCGCGGACCCTCCGGATTGAACTCCCACATCCGGAGAGGCCGACGTTTGCACGACAACATCCGTCATATTAGCATTACTTGAATTATGCCGACAAGATTTATGTCCCTCTCGATAAGCTCCTGGATACGGCTCTGCAGTATTGGAACATCACTGGCGGGCCACCAACTCCGTCCTAAGTCGGTCCATGACGCCAACTATGATGGAGGGCCCGAACGGAACTCGGGGGCGGCTACCCACTTTGTGCCTCTGGGAGATGTAACATAAAACCACCTCCGTTGCCACACATCAGATACTTCCGGGAAAGAACCCTCTGGCCATGGGGCATCGGCGTTCCTGCTTATTATGGCACCTCCGCACTCCGCATGTCGCCCCTCGATCATCTTCGGCTTCACGTTGAAGGTCTTGATCCATAAGCCGAAGTGTGGGGTGACGTGGAGAAAAGCCTCGCACACAATAATGAACGACGAGATATGGAGGATAGTGTCTGGAGCCAGATCATGAAAATCCAACCCATAGTAGAACATGAGCCCCCTCACAAAGGGGTCGAGGGTGAGGCCCAGGCCGCGGAGGAAGTGAGGGACAAACACGACGCTCTCATTGGGCTCAGGTGTAGGGATAACCTGCCCTGGAGCAGGAAGCATGTGCTGGATATCGGCGGTCAGGTATCCGACCTCCCTAAGCCTCGTAATATCCTTCTCTTGGATCAAGGAGGCCACCCACTAGCCTTTAGGGTTGGATCCGTACATATTGGAGGATCTGGGGTGTACGAGCTTAGGTCTTGGGCGTTGGAGCTCGAGGTGCGAGAAGATGCAGGGGAGGTGGAAAATAGGCATAACCCTCGATCCCTTTATAAAGGAGGTGAATATCAAGAGTCCTCAGCGTGATCGCTTGAGACTTCTTCAAAAATACACGGAGTCATACCAACGGTCGTCGTGGGGTCACGCACGCCCATATTGATGGAAAATCCCGTGATAAGGGGACACGATCTCTGCTATGACAAGACGTGTCAAGGAAACCGCCTCGCAATATGCGCTGTGGCTGGTTGAAGGAAAATGGTTCAAATAATGACCTGACCGTAATGACATGTTACGTCTGAAAAGTTGTCAACAGAGTACATTTGTGAAATATCGTTCTCTCTACGGTGATATATGAAGATCATTTTGCAGATCCGGACACGGTCTACGTGTTCGATAGTTACCTTGGAGTATTCGGAGAAGGAACCCGCCTTGCAATGCCGAAGACAAGACTGCGCGCCGGACTCATCGTCATTGAAGCCTGGTTCAGGGGCTACTGAGGGAGTCCTGGATTAGGGGGTATCCGTACTGCCGGACTATATACATCGTCCGGACTATTGAAGCGTGAAGATACAAGACTCAAGACTTCGGCCCATGTCCAGATGGGACTCTCCTTTGCGTGGAAGACAAGCTTGGCGATCCGGATATTATATTTCCTTCCTTGTAACCGACTCCATGTAAACCCTAGCCCTCTCCGGTGTCTATATAAATCGGAGGTTGGTCCTTACAAGGCCGATCACAATTACAATCATACCATCATAGGCTAGCTCTTAGGGTTTAGCCTCTACGATCTCGTGGTAGATCTACTCTTGTACTACTCATATCTTCAATATTAATCAAGCAGGAAGTAGGGTTTTACCTCCATCGAGAGGGCCCGAACCTGGGTAAACATTGTGTCCCTTGCTTCCTGTTACCATCAGCCTAGATGCACAGATTGGGACCTCCTACCCGAGATCCGCCGGTTTTGACACTGACAGCGACCTCCAAGACGCCACGCCTTCGCCCAACGTGCACTCCTCTCAAGTTGCGCGTGGTGAGCAACGTCCCCACGTCGATGACCCCAGGCGCCGCCATGGGAAGGGCCCCGCGCACCATTCGCGGGACGAAGAGGGCCAGCGCGCACACCAGAGCGCTGGCGGGAATGGCGCACGGCCGCAGGATCGTGATAGAACTCCCTCTGATGTGGTCAGAGGTCCAAGCGCGTCATGACCCATGCAGCTTTCGACACCACCCACGCCAATAGAATCACTGGCGCGAGGACAACTACTCCTTGATTTCCCCCTTGCTGCGGATAAGCTTGACGTGTGGAGAGCCACCGTCCGGAGCCTCGTCGGCATCGCCAACAGGGACGAGCCATGGCCAGCGGCACTCGTGGACCAGCGTTCCGTAGAGATACCGCATCCCAGCAGGGCAGGGGCTGGGGGACATGCTGCCACGGTGCACTCTCCTCCCGCACACCGGCCACCACGAGCGTCGGTCCGTCATGATGACGCTTGGGACGACATGTCGGTAGCATCGTCTGACCCACGGACCCGCCGCGATCAACGCCAAGTTCTTCAGGAACGGGTTCATGAAGATGCTTGAACCACTATCGAGCGCCGCGCGATGCGCGCCACCAATCAGACATGCGGGCGGGGCCCGCTGTGGACCACCCGACTCCGGGACGCTATGTTGGCCTACCTTATGAGGTGGGTTGTCCGGCCTTTACCCGTGAGTTGCGGCAGTTCCAGTGGCCCTCCCACCGCACGTTCAAGCCTGACGTGGGCGAGAAGTACAATGGCAGGACCCACCCGTCGGAATTCCTCAGCATCTACACCATCGTGATGCAGGCTACTGGGGCGCGCGACAACAAGGTGCTCGCACATTATTTCACATTGGCACTTAAGCCCAACATCATGTCTTGGTTGATGCACTTGCCGGCGGATTCCATTTCTTCTTGGTCCGACCTGTGCCATGAGTTTGTTGGCTCCTTTACCGGAGGCCATCAAGCTCATGGCCAGGCAAGTGATTTGCATATAATTCCCCAGAAGGAAGGAGAAAGCCTGCGCAAGTACATCCAGAGGTTCAGCCGGGTGCAATACAACATCCCAGACGTTTATCATGCCGCCGTGGTTAGTGCATTTCACCAGAATGTGCGCAACCGCAAGATGCGTGAAGAGCTGGCGATGAACAAGGTCAGGGATGTGGTCGAACTCTATGTTCTGGCTGACAGGTGTGCCCGGGCTGAGGAAGGGTGGAAGTACCCCGGCGAGGACGCCGGTGCGGAAACCGACTCCACAGATGACACCGCCGCCCCCGCAAAGAAGGGGCGACATCCCAACAGGAAGCGCAAAGGCAAGACAGTGCTTGCCGTCGAGGGGTGCGATGACACCGGTGCGACCAAGAAGGCGAAGGAAAGCGACCCCGGCAAGGAGGTTGCCGGGTGTGCTGCTTGCCGGGCCTTGGCGGCTACCGACAAGCCGGGGGGCTCCGACAAGCAGTACTATAAGATCCACCGCACCAAAGGCCACGACCTCCAGAACTGCCGGCAAGTCAAGCTGCTTGCTGAAAAGCAAAAGGCTGAGTACGAGCAGCGGGACAAGGAGAAGGGGCAAGATGGTGCCTGAGCGCCTGGCAAGAAGCATGGCGACCAAGGAGGCCGCCGCGACAAGGATAACCAGCAAGATAGGCCCGCCAGGGGCCGTGACAAGAAACAGGAAGACGATGATCGCGACAAGGACGATGAGTCCAGCGACCATTAGTTCCAGAAAGCTACAGAGGCCATGTTCATCGACGGTGGCACCTTGCTGCATACCTCTCACCGCCAACTCAAGCATTGGGCACGGGAGATTGCAGCGGCAGAGCCATCGGTTGACGCCCGGAAGCCACTGAAGTGGTCCGGCACGCCTATCATTTTCGACGCCGAGGACCACCCTGATCGCACAACAGCGGTCGGGTGCTTGTCGTTGTTGGTTTTGCTGACAATATGCAACCTCAAGGTGACGAAGATGTTGGTCGATGGCGGGGCCGGCATGAACCTAATCTCGCCAGTCGTGGTCTAGAGGCTACAGATTCCTGATGGAGACCTCAAGGAAACGGGCACATTTCAAGGGGTCAACCGGGGAAGGAGTCAGCCAAAGGAAAAGGTCACGCTGCCCTTGACATTCGGAAGTGAGCTGAATTACAGGACGGAGAGAATTGTCTTCGACGTAGCCGAGATCCCCTTGCCCTACAACTGGATCCTCGGCCACCCGATACTAGCCAAATTCATGGCGGCGTCGCATTACGCCTACAACACAATGAAGATGCATGGGCCGATGACCATCATCATCGTCCCCTCCGACAAGAAAGACGCGCTGATCTGCGCTGATCAGCTCTATCAGCAAGCGGTGGCAGCGGCTGCCATCAAGGCACTCGCTCCTGCCGTGGAGCTCCGGGGGGCAAGATAACCGGTACGACCTCTCGCACCCGCCCCAGCAAGCGCACCTCTTTGGAGTGTTGTGCTCCCGCGGAGGACGTGCCAGAGAGCTCCACCGGCAAGAGCAAGAGGTCTAGAGCTGCACCACCTGAGACCAAGAAAGTGCCCGTCAAGGAGGACGGCACGGGAGGGGCTTTCACCATAAGCTCCTCCCTTGATAGAAAATAGGAAGGCGAGCTTGCCGCTTTCCTGTGGGCGAATGTCGATGTGTTTGCATGGCAAGCCTCCGACATCCCCGGCGTTCCCAGGGAAGTGATTGAGCACCATCTTGCTGTCTGCCCTCATGCGCGGCCCGTCAAGCAGAAGGTCAGGAAGCAAGCTCTGGAAAGGCAAGAATTCATCACGGAAGAGATTAGAAAGCTAGAAGCAGCAGGCTTGGTGAGGGGGTACTCCACCCAACGTGGTTGGCCAATCCGGTAGTGTTGCGCAAGGCAAATGGGAAGTGGAGGCTGTGTATTGATTACACAAATATAAATAAAGCATGTCCAAAAGACCCTTTCCCGTTGTTGGGCATCGACCAGATTGTTGACTCCATGGCCAGGTGTGACCTATTGTCCTTCCTTGATGCCTACTCCGGATATCATCGGATCTTCATGTCAAAAGAAGATGAAGAGAAGATGACATTCATTAGCCCATGTGGTATGTACTGTTTTTTGCGGATGCCTTTCGGGTTGAAGAGTGCTGGCTTGACCTTTGCAAGAGCGGTCCAAATTGGTTTTGAGCCCCAACTCCATAGAAATATGGAGGCCTATATGGATGATATAGTGGTCAAAACCAAGGACAAGGCGACACTGGTGCAGGATTTGGAGGAAACATTCACAAATCTGCGCAAGATCAATCTCAAGTTGAACCCTCAGAAGTGTGTTTCGGTGTACCTTCCAGCAAGCTTCTCGGGTTCTTCGTGTCACGGCACGGGATAGAGGCAAATCCTGACAAGATCAAGGCCATCGAGCAGATTGAGGCACCTAAGCGGATCAAGGATGTGCGTCAGCTCACTGGCTGTGTTGCTGCTATGAGCATATTTATATCCAAGTCCGCTGAGCATTCCCTTCCCTTCTTCAAAATCTTGAAGATGGCAGCCCCAATGGAGTGGACCCCGGAAGCCGAAGTAGCGCTGCAAGATTTGAAGAGGTACCTCTCCTCTACACCCATAGTGGTAGCGCCTAGGCCACAGGAGCCGTTGCTGCTGTACTTAGCAGCGACGAATCAGGTGGTTAGCGCCGCACTGGTGGCGCAGAGGGAGGTTGATGAGGAGACAGAAGTGACAGCGGAACTAGTGGATGTCAAGCCAAGGCTCCTCCCGGAAGGGCTTGATCTCGGCAAGGTGAGGCCCCCGGCAGAGTCTGACGCCAGCAAGACAGGACCCACACAACTAGGTGAAGAGGCGCAGAAGAAGAACATGATGCAGCACCCAGTTTACTTTGTCAGTTCCCTCTTGCAGGGAGCTAGGTCAAGGTATTCTGGTGTGCAGAAATTGCTCATCGGCCTCCTTATGGCCTCGAGGAAGCTGCGTCATTCTTCCAAGCACACGAGATCATAGTTGTCACCCGCCTCCCGTTGCAACAGATATTGCATAACCCATATGCGATAGGAAGGATTGTGGAGTGGGCCTTGGAGCTGTCAAATTTCGGTCTGAAGTTTGAGAGTACCTCGACGATTCAGATCAGAGTCTTGGCGGAGTTCATAGCAGAGTGGACCTCGTCGCCCGACGAAGAGGTCCAGGATACTACTCTCCTCGGCAAGGAATCAAGCCACGGTTGGGTCATGTACATTGATGGGGCCTTCTCGCTGCAAGGCACCGGTGCTTGTGTGCTGCTTGTCGCGCCCACTGGAGAGCACCTCAAGTATGTCATGCAGATGCATTTTCCTATGGAGATGGCGACATACAACACTGCCGAGTACGAGGGATTGCTTGTCGGTCTTAGGATCGCGGCAGACCTCGGAGTCGGGAAGCTCATTGTCAGAGGTGATTCATAGCTCGTCGTCAGACAAGTTAATAAGGATTATCAGAGCCCGTTGATGGAGGCCTACGTGGATGAGGTGAGGAAGCTGTTGGAGCGTTTTGATGGTATACAGGCAGAACACGTTCCCCGAGTGGAGAACAAGATCGCCGACTACCTGTCAAAGCGTGACACCCTCAAACTACCTGTGGAACCAGGTACCTTTGTGCTTCGGCTGACTCAACCATCCGTAGAATCATCGACAGGGCAGAATAAGCGAAGGAAATCAGGCCCCGGCAAGTACTTTCCCGCCGAGCTCCCTGGAGCTGCCGGCAAGGATGCTATCGGGCACACTGAGCCTGCCGTGGGGCCACCGACTCCGGCAGGGCGTCAAGCCCTGGCCATGGAGACGGCAGCCCCCATGGCAGAGCAGATGCCTTTTGTCCTTGCCATCGAGCCTCAGGCTCCGGCATGGGCGCAACATATCGTCTGATTCCTCCAGACAGGGGAACTTCCTGAGGAGCAGGAAGAAGCGGAGAAAGTGGCCCGTCGGTCTGCCCTGTATCAGTTCATTGATGATGTTCTGTACAGAAAAAGGCCAAACGGCGTCAAGCTCAAATGCATACCCCTGGAGGAAGGACTGGAGTTGTTGGTAGAGATACATGGGGGCATATGTGGCTCCCACATAGGGTCGAGGGCCCTTGCTGGCAAGGCTTTTCGACAGGGTTTCTTTTGGCCCACTGCCCTCCAGGATGCGACGGCACTAGTAACAAAGTGTGAAGCATGCTAGTTCCATTCGAAGAAGCTCCATCAACCAGCTCAAGCCCTTCAAACCATCCCTCTCTCCTGGCCCTTCTCAGTCTAGGGGCTCGACATATTGGGCCCCTTCCCCCGTGCTGTCGTGGGCTTTGAGTACTTGTATGTTGCAATCGACAAGTTCACAAAGTGGCCTGAGGTAGAAGCAGTGAGGAAGGTGACAACGCAGTCAGCCATCAGGTTCTTCAAAGGGCTAGTCTATCGTTTTGGTGTGCCCAACAGGGTCATCATGGATAATGGCACCTAGTTCACAAGCCACGGCTTCATGCAGTATATTGAGGACCTCGGCAGCAAGGTCTATTTTGCTTCCGTGGCACACCCACAGAGCAACGGCCAAGCAGAGAGAGCCAATGTTGAAGTTTTGTGAGGCTTAAGAACGAGGACTTTTGACAGGCTGCGCAAGAGTGGAAGGCGCTGGATTGAGGAGTTGCCAGCGGTTCTTTGGTCGATCAGGATGATGCCAAATCGAGCCACCGGCCAGACACCCTTTGCCCTGGTCTACGGGGCAGAGGTAGTTCTCCCTATGGAACTCATACACGGGTCACCTCGAGTGCTCGCTTATGATGAGCTTGAGCAAGAACAATTGTGGCAAGATGACGCAATGCTCCTTGAGGAAGATCGTCTTCGGGCAGCTGTGAGAGCAGCATGCTACCAGCAAGCCTTGCGCCACTACCATAGCCGCAAGGTTCATGCCCGAAGCTTTGAGAAAGGCGACCTTGTTCTTCGGCACGTTCAATCAACCAAGAATTCCAACAAGTTGATGCCAAAGTGGGAAGGCCCTTATCGAGTAATGCGAGTCACCAGGCCTGGCACAGTCCGCCTGGAAACCGAAGATGCCATTCCAGTGAGTAACTCCTGGAACATCAAGCATCTTCATAAGTTTTACCCATAAGGC
>NC_041385.1:665393584-665414896 GCF_002162155.2 Triticum dicoccoides | reverse complement strand
AATAAACGAAGCGCTTCTACCCTAAGTTATAGCATGCATGCTAGGTTGAGTCTCCTCCTCGGTTAGGGTTGATAGTGCTTAGCGGCGACTAACCCCTAGCTTAGAGGTCAAGTTTGCGTCTGTTTGCTCCTCTCCATCCTTTTTTGGTTTGCAGGATACCTAAGCACATCCGCTCGGCCATGTGGAGAAGAAGAGGACAAGCTGGCGCTCTGACCTCAGCAAGCTAAGGCTGCCGGGGGGGCTGAAGACGCAAGGGTCCAACCCCGGCAAGCCAACGCTGCCGGGGGGTGGACCGCAAATCCAGATAAGTTTTCATCCCCTGTCCTGCGTTCCCGTATGAAATTGAAATGAGGGGTGTATGAAGCCTCGCTTTGCTTATAGGCTACCGTGCTCCTCTTTTCCTGTGCCAAAGAAATTGTTTCTTGGGGCAGAATCTGGTTGCAACTGCGGCAGCAAAGAAGCGGGCGTAGGGCCAAACTCGGTTTCATCACCGCCTCCACCGAAAACGTGAGTGCAGTCAAATGAAGCAGGGGAGCGGCAGGGCCTGTTGTCGGGAAACTTTGTTTATACAGAAAATAACAAGGACTCGTTCCTTGGTGTGCGCATGGCACACACACAAAGGACCCGGCAAGTACCCCTTTTTTTCATTAATATGCCCCATACAAGTACAAATCATACGGAATGTATACATGAGCAAGGGGATTGCAGGTTTTAGATCTAATTAAGGCCCGCGGGCTACAAGCTAAAAAAAGAGTTAAGGTGCCCGTAATCTCTTTCTTGTCCCTCTCCTCCGGAAATACGACAAGAAGGAGAAAAGGGCAAAAGAAGCACCTAGGCAAGGTACGAGCAGCAGAGGGTGCCAAGAGAACATGCCGACGGTCGCCTAGGAGAGGGTTGGCGGTGATGGCGCTGGAGGAAGAGCTAGAAGACGAGGTAGCGGACCGTCAGTACGCTATGAAGGCGTCGGTGCCATCATACTCTGACTTGACGGCCCGCCACCTGCCTTCTTCGCTTCTCCGGCCTCCCCACGCCAGCCACCCAAGGAGACGACCTCGAGAAGTTCAAGGAGTCGGCGACACAGATGATGGGATCACCAGTGTTGCCCCGGAGCGGCGCGTCCGACACCTAATCAGACCCGTTGTCCTGCCGGCCACTACCCTCGTCGTCGCTGCCGCTGTCCTCCTCGTCACTCTTGCTCGAGGAAGAATCTTCATTGTTGGAGGAGCTCTCCACGCAGCACTTTAGGCGAGTGCCAAGGTCTCCAAAAACCTTGACGGAGAGCAGGCCGTTCTCCATCAACTTGAAGAAGAGAACAAGCCCTGGCGTCAAACTGTGGATGCGAGCAAAGGTCTTCCACCCGCGGCAAAGATACAAGACGTGGGGGGCTGGGAAGTCGACATCGGCCCATGTGCCGCTATTCCCACAGCCCCTCATATGCAGTCTCAGCGCCTGCGGCGGGTCCAGCTCCATGGCTCGAGCAAACGGGGTCAGGAGATGAAGATGACGGCGCACCGGTCGGCGCAGCCTGACGAAGAACTCGTAAGGGTTGTCCCCGACGTGGCCCTCCATGGGGGGAAGGGCTGCTAGCGGAGGCGAGGCCGACGCACTGCCCCGTCCTCCTCTTCCCCGAGCACCACGGCAGCCTCGGCCCCGCCCTCTCCCTCTTCCCCTCGTGGCTGGCTCCGCCGCTGCAGGCTCTTGGGAAGGAGCGACGCGCTATCGAGCAGAGACCCTCGCCGCCACCGATGAAGCATCATCACGGCCTCTCACCATGGAAAAGGAGAGGAAGGACCAAAGGTGGGGAGAAGAATATGGCGAAGATCTGAAGGGCACCGTTTCTCCCGCTCCCCTCTTTATAAGGGGGCGGGGGCTAAGCTTGGCCGTCCCTCTCACCAATCCAGTCAGTTAAGGTGACAGCGGGCGGAGCCGTCGGCTGCCCTCCCCGCCCAATTGAAGGCGCGTGGGTGTTCCCCCCCCCCCACGCGCGCACGACTTCCCGTGCCCTGCGCGCCTGTCACTCGCCCCACGCCATGCATGCGGCGTACGTGGCGCAAGGGACGGGCGTAATGGGACGCGTGGAGCAGCGATTCCCCAAGTGCGGAGAGTAAAGGAGCAGCAGCCCTGCGGTCTCGAAGAGACATGAAGGCCGCCTCTTTATTGTTCACCACAGATGGCGTCAGCATGCTTGGGTCACCCGCACGCGCAACCCCCACATCATGCAATCAACACGGGTCAAGGGGAAGCGCAGCGGGCGGAAAGTTACTACGGTGAAAAACCGCCCCGCCTGCCCGTGCACTATTTTAGGGCCTAGCCCAACAACCGCACCGCGCTTATGTGTGGCCCAGACCTGGGGGCTCCTGTAGGTGTACTAAAATAGGGGCTCTATTTTGTACCCCTTACTAAGTGCACGGGCAATCGGAGCCGCGCGGCCACGACCACACTAAGCAGGGCAAGGGAGAGGGCCGGAGCCACAGAAACAATCAGCGGAGCGCCAAGACCAGAAGACCAAGAGGACAAGGTGATTCTCCCCGGCAAGAGTCTTGTCGGGGCAGGATCCACAGCCCCGACAGGAGTCTTGCCGAGGCAACTTGCCTAGCTCACGCCAGCAGGACGCGCCGCCCTTGGGCCCAAGTTCCCCAAACTCATTGGGACCAGGGCTCGGGAGGCACTCCTGTGGTGGCATGCAGATCTTTGTGAAGACAAGAGGCATTCTAAGACAAAGGAGGAATAAAAGGCAACGAAACCGCGGCAAAATCCTTGCCAAAAGAAACACACAAGGCCTCCGGCAACATCCTTGCTAGGGACGACTACGATGCCGCGGCAAGACCCTTGTCGGGGCCCCAGCAAGGCCCTCGCCGAGGACATCCGTGGCATCTATGCCAGGCCTGCACCAGCCACGGTCCCACCCCCGCCCCTATGCACGTGCCAGCCCACCAGCTGGGCAGGCACCCGCGTGTCAACCAGGGGCTTCCGGACCAATTCAGCGCATCCCTGCGTGGTGGCATGCAAATCTTCATGAGCCCCGCCACCGCGCCACCTCAGCTACGTGCCAGCCCCCATGGCGCCACCTCAGCTGCCTGCTAGTCTACATGGCGCCGCACGCCTCGCTGGCTCAGGCGCGTGTCGTAGCAGGGAAGAGCGGCGGCGGACGGGACATGGGTTCGCATTTAATGCACCTTGTCCCATACGACTTTTGATAGACTTCAACACAGTACCCCGACGCCACCTCCTGGTGCCACTGTGGTGATCCCCTTGCTTATAAAAGGAGGCCCAAGGCGCCCAGGAGAAGGATTGGGATCTTTGGACAAGTTACGCCCATTGTAGCTAACTCTAGAACAAGAACACTCAATAGAGATCTTAGGCAGGAGTAGGGTATTATCCGAGCCGCAGCCTGAACCTGGGTAAATGCCCTGTGTCCACTGAATTGGCCTCTGATCCTGCTCTCCTCTCAACCCCGTGCCCCGTAACCGTAGTAGGGATCTCGTTTTTGGTCTCATAGGTGTCGTTTCCATCGACACGACACCTCGGCATCGTCTGCCTTATCAAGCAGGGAGATCTGTGGAGGCGACTCGCTTTCCGTCATCTCCGGAAGAAGATCCCCCGAAGAGGAGGACTACTGAGGAGGACTGCGTACCAGACTGCAAACATGTAGTGTAAGTGTTACCCCTGCAACCAAGAAAGAAAGGGATGTTTCTAAAACACCCTGGTTCACTTACGATTCGGCTGAAGGCCTATCTTCATGGAGTGATTGCGTGTCAGCGTCACCCCCTGACTGGGATTCCTTCCCCCGCTTAAAACATTCTCTCTTCAAGTCTTCGGAGGTGGTCCTATTCTTCCCATGAGGAGAAGGGATGTCAGTTTACCCTTCCCTTCCACCTTCGGGAGGGGAAGTTCCAATCTCCCCGGACAAATTACCTGGTGTACCTCCAGGGGAGAGGCCCCCTTGAGCCTCTCTGCTCTCCTCCTTATCTTTCCCCGTCGGCACTTGATATCGTGTCGAAGCCAGCATCCTTGTTAACATTGGATCGGCTAAGTCTTCGGGGACAGGAGTGGAACACCTAATTCTCTCCGCCTTCTTCAACCAGCCCTGGCCGAGTAGAGTTTTATCAGTACATTGTTATGAGGAATTTGGCAAAATTGTGTTCAGAAGTTAAAGTGCTTACCAGGGTATCTGGCTGATTGCATTCAAGGACAATGTCTTCTGTAGTATCACGCCACTGTTTTCGTGCGCTGAAGAACAATTTACACATTTCTCTGAGCATCTTGCCGGAGAAGTGCTGGAGAGTCTGTGGACCTTTCGGATTGAACTCCCACATGCGGAGAGGGCGTCGCTGACGGGGTAGGATACGGTGGACTAGCATTACTTGGGTCACATTGATGAGACCGGTGTCCTTCTCAACAAGGCTCCGAATACGACTTTGCAGTGTCCGCGCTTCATCAACAGATCCCCAGTCCTGCCCCTTGTTAATTGATAACCCACAAGTATAGGGGATCGCAACAGTTTTCGAGGGTAGAGTATTCAACCCAAATTTATTGATTCGACACAAGGGGAGCCAAACAATATTCTCAAGTATTAGCAGTTGAGTTGTTAATTCAACCACACCTGGGTAACTTAGTATCTACAGCGAAGTATTTAGTAGCAAAGTAGTATGATAGTAATGGTAACAGCAATAAAAGTAACGATAGCAATTTTGTAGTAATTGTAACAGTAGCAACGAAAAAGTAAATAAGCAAAGGACAATATGTGAAAATCTCGTAGGCATTGGATCAGTGATGGATAATTATGTTGGATGCGATTCCTCATGTAATAGTTATAACATAGAGTGACACAAAACTAGCTCCAATTCATCAATGTAATGTAGGCATGTATTCCGAATATAGTCATAAGTGCTTATGGAAAAGAACTTGCATGACATCTTTTGTCCTACCCTCCCGTGGCAGCGGGGTCCTAGTGGAAACTAAGGGATATTAAGGCCTCCTTTTAATAGAGTACCGGACCAAAGCATTAACACATGGTGAATACATGAACTCCTCAAACTACGGTCATCACCGAGAAGTATCCCGATTATTGTCACTTCGGGGTTGTCGGATCATAACACATAATAGGTGACTATAGACTTGCAAGATAGGAACTCACATATATTCATGAAAAACAATAGGTTCAGATCTGAAATCATGGCACTCAGGCCCTAGTGACAAGTATTAAGCATAGCAACGTCATAGCAACATCAATCTCAAAACATAGTGGATACTAGGGATCAAACCCTAACAAAACTAACTCGATTACATGGTAAATCTCATCCAACTCATCACCGTCCAGCCAGCCTACGATGGAATTACGCACGCATGGCGGTGAGCATCATGAAATTGGTGATGGAGGATGGTTGATGATGACGACGGCGACGAATCCCCCTCTCTGCAGCCCCGAACGGACTCCAGATCAACCCTCCCGAGAGAGATTAGAGCTTGGCGGCATCTCCATGTCATAAAACGCGATGAAACTTTCTCTATGATTTTTTTCTCCGCGAAACGGAATATATGGAGTTGGAGTTGAGGTCGGTGGAGCATCAAGGGGCCCACGAGACAGGGGGCGCGCCCAGGGGGAGGGGGCGCGCGCCCCACCCTCGTGGATAGGGTGTGGGCCCCCTGGCCTTGATTCTTTCGCCAGTAATTTTTATATTTTCCAAAAGTTATCTCTGTGGATTTTCAGGTCATTCTGAGAACTTTTGTTTTCTGCACAATAAACAACACCATGGCAGTTCTGCTGAAAACAGCATCAGTCCGGGTTAGTTTCATTCAAATCATGCAAGTTAGAGTCCAAAACAAGGGCAAAAGTGTTTGGAAAAGTAGATACATTGGAGACGTATCATTAATCCACGATGTGAGATGTGGCAGCAGGCCGGAGCAAAATGCAGGCGTAGCTGCCCACTTCTTACCACGGGGTTCAGTGATATAAAACCACTCCTATTGCCATAGGTCAGAAGATTCTGTGAAGGAGCCCTTTGGCCCAGGATAATTGATAAGCTTGTTTATTGAAGCACCTCCGCACTCTGCTTGCTTCCCGTCAATTATCTTCGGTTTCACGTTGAAGGTTTTAATCCATAAGCCGAAGTGTGGGGAGATATGGAGGAAAGCGTCGCACGTGATGATAAACGTCGAGATATGAAGGAAAGAGTCCGGAGCTAGATCATGGAAATCTATCCCATAATAAAACATTAGCCCTCGAACGAAGGGATGAAGAGCAAAACCTAGCCCCCGGAGGAAGTGAGAGATGAACACAACCTTCTCATTGGATCTAGGTGTAGGAATAACCTGCCCTTGAGCAGGCACCTGTGGAGGATTTCTGCAATCAACTATCTTGCCCCCCTGAACTTCTTGATGTCCTCCTCTATGACAGAAGAGGCCATCCACCGGCCTTGAAGGCTAGATCCGGACATGGTCGGAGGCTCAAAGCGACTGGATTAAACCTTGGGTGTTGGAACTTGAGGTGGGGGAGGAGAAGATTAGCGTGAGAGGAAAAGGACAGGTACTGGCCTCTTTATAAAAGCGACAAATATCAGATGTCCCCTACATGGCCTTAAAATATGTCTATTCCCAAGGAATCATACCAACGGAATGGTTGGGTTACCCACGCCCGTCTTGATGAGAATCCCGTGATAAGGGGACACAATCTCTGCTTCAACAAGACGTGCCAATAAAATTGTCTCGCGAAACGTGGAGTAGCAGGCTGGAAAACGATTCAAAATAATGGTCGGGTGATGACGTAATGTCATGCAACAAAAATTGTCAGTAGATTGGACTCGTGAAAGTATTATACTATCTACGGTGGTATGTGGAATTTATTTTGCAGAGCCGGACACGATTCTTGTGTTCAAGATCTACTTTGAAGTATTCGGAGAAGGAACCCGCCTTGCAATGCCGAAGACAATCTGCGCGCCGGACTCATCGTCATTGAAGCCTGGTTCAGGGCTACTGAGGGAGTCCTGGATTAAGGGGTCCTAGGACAGTCGGACTATATATGCATGCCGGACTGTTGGGCTATGAAGATACAAGATAGAAGACTTCTTCTCGTGTCCGGATGGGACTCTCCTTTGCGTGGATGGCAAGCTTGGCGATTCGGATATGTAGATTCCTTTCTTTGTAACCGACTTTGTGTAACCCTAGCCCCTTCTGATGTCTATATAAACCGAAGGGTTTAGTCCGTAGGACAAGATACAACAATCATAATCATAGGCTAGATTCTAGGGTTTAGCCATGACGATCTCGTGGTAGATCAACTCTTGTAATACTCATATTCATCAAGATAAATCAAGCAGGAAGTAGGGTATTACCTCCATAGAGAGGGCCCGAACCTGGGTAAACATTGTGCCCCCCTACTCTTGTTACCATTAGCCTTAGACGCACAGTTCGGGACCCCCTACCCAAGATCCGCCGGTTTTGACACCGACAACGGGATGTCACACATCGGGCGTAGGAGGTCCTCCAACTTGCGGATAATTCCCTTGAGTGCAGCGATATGCTCTTGCAACAAAATATTTTCACATGTGAGATACTTATTTTGTATGCGAGCTAGCTCAATCATCTGGAAAGCTTCAATCTAAGTTGGGGTAAGATGATTGTAGTAAGGTTGAGAGAAGACCTCTTCTTCTACTGTCGGGACTTGCTCCTTTGTGACCTACTTGATCTTGTCACCTTCCTTGATTTCCCCGATTTCTTCTCGCTTCATCTCTATCTTCATTAGCCAAGCATCGTTGCCCACATTGTTGGAGGAGGGGGAGGGCATATTGCGCTAATCTGCGACAGAAACAACTCAAAATAAGAAACAGAGGATTTCATCGTGGAACGGTTGTCAAAACCTTCGGGAGATTATATAATGAATTTTTACTAACCAAAAGAAGTATATTGCAAGAAAACGGAGTCCATAGGGTACACGAGGTGTCCACGAGGCAGGGGGCACGCCCTCCACCTTCATGGATGCCTCGTGTCCTTACCGGACTACTTCTTATTTTTCCTATTTTTCTTAAATATTCCAGAACGGGGGGAAATTGCTATTAGAACTGTTTTGGAGTTGGTTTACTTACCGTACCGCATACCTATTCATTTTCAGAGTCTGAAACGTTCTAGAAAGTGTCCCTTATACACTCCTTCGGAGTTATGGTGTCAATAACATTGATTTCGACATTTATGGGATTACCTGAGATATAATGTTTGATTCTTTGACCATTCACCACCTTAGGATTCGTGCCTTCGAAGTTCTTGATTTTTATGGAACCGGAACGATAGACCTCCTCGATAACGTCAGGACCTTCCCATTTAGAGAGAAGTTTTCCTGCAAAAGGTCTTAAATGAGAGTTGTATAGCAAAACATAATCTCCTACGTTAAACTCATGCTTTTGTATCCTTTTGTCATGCCATCTTTTAACTTTTTCTTTAAACATTTTGGCATTCTCATTAGCCTGGGTTCTCCATTCATCAAGTGAGCTAATATCAAATAGCCTCTTCTCACCAATAAGTTTGAAATCATAATTGAGCTCTTTAATAGCCCAATATGCCTTATGTTCTAGTTCGAGAGGTAAGTGACATGCTTTTCCATAAACCATTTTATACGGAGACATATCCATAGGATTTTTATATGCAGCTCTATAGGCTCATAATGCATCAGCAAGTTTCTTGGACCACTTCTTTCTAGATCTATTAATAGTCTTTTGCAAAATTAATTTAATCTCTCTATTACTCAATTCTACTTGACCACTAGACTGTGGGCGGTATGAAGATGCAATTCTATGATTAACATCATACTTAGCAAGCATATGAAAAGCGCCATGAATAAAATGTGAACCACCATCAGTCATTAAGTATCTAGGGACTCCAAACCTTGGAAAAATAACTTCTTTAAGCATCTTAATAGAGGTGTTATGATCAGCACTACTAGTCGGAATAGCTTCTACCCACTTAGTAACATAATCAACAGCAACTAAAATATGTGTGTACCAATTAGATGAAGGAAATGGTCCAATATAATCAAAGCCCCAAACATCAAATGGTTTAATAACAAGTGAATAATTCATAGGCATTTCTTGACATCTACTAATATTACCAATTCTTTGACATTCAACACAAGACAAGACAATCTTACGGGCATCCTTGAAGATAATAGGCCAATAAAAACCGGATTGCAATACCTTATGTGAAGTTCTATCTCTAGCGTGGTGTCCTCCATAAGCCTCGGAGTGACACTTGTGTAGGATCTGTTCCTGCTCATGCTCAGGTACACAACGTCTAATGACACCATCTACTCCTTCTTTATAAAGGTGTGGGTCATCCCAAAAGTAATGTCTTAAATCATAGAAAAACTTTTTCTTTTGCTGGTATGTGAAACTAGGTGGTATAAATTTAGCAACAATGTAGTTAGCATAATCAGCATACCATGGAGCAGTATGAGAAGAATTTATGACAGCCAATTGTTCATCAGGAAAGCTATCATCAATAAGTTGTGGGTCATCAAGAACATTCTCTAACCTAGGCAAGAGGTCTGTAACGGGGTTCTCAGCTCCCTTTCTATCAATAATATGCAAATCAAATTCTTGTAGCAAGAAAACCCATCTAATAAGTCTAGGTTTAGCATCTTTCTTTTTCATAAGGTATTTAATAGCAGCATAATCAGTGTGAACAGTTACTTTGGAATCAACAATATAAGGTCTGAACTTATCACAAGCAAATACAACTGCTAAAAATTCTTTTTTAATAGTAGCATATTTTCTCTGAGCATTGTCTAGAGTTTTACTAGCATATTGGATAACATTTAATTTCTTATCAACTCTTTGTCCTAGAACAGTGATAACCCACAAGTGTAGGGGATCGCAATAGCTTTCGAGGGTGAAGTACAACCCAAATTTATTGATTCGACACAAAGGGAGCCAAAGAATATTCTTGAGTATTAGCAGTTGAGTTGTTAATTCAACCACACCTGGATAACTTAGTATCTGCAGCAAAGTGTTTAGTAGCAAAAGTGGTATGATAATAAAGGTAACGGTAGCAAAAGTAAAGATAAATGTTTTGGGGTTTTTGTAGTAGTTGTAACAGTAGCAACAGAAAAGTAAATAAGCGAAGAACAATATATGAAAAGCTCGTAGGCAATGGATAAGTGATGGATAATTATGCCGGATGCGATTCCTCATGCAATAATATAACATAGGGTGATATAGAACTAGCTCCAATTCATCAATGTAATGTAGGCATGTATTCCGTAAATAGTCATACGTGCTTAGGGAAAAGAACTTGCATGACATCTTTTGTCCTACCCTCCCGTGGTAGCGGGGTCCTAGCGGAAACTAAGGGATATTAAGGCCTCCTTTTAATATAGAATCGGACCAAAGCATTAACACATAGTGAATACATGAACTCCTCAAACTACGGTCATCACCGAGAAGTATCCCGATTATTGTCACTTCGGGGTTGTCGGATCATAACACATAATAGGTGACTATAGACTTGCAAGATAGGACCAAGAACACACATATATTCATGAAAACATAATAGGTTCAGATCTGAAATCATGGCACTCGAGCCCTAGAGACAAGCATTAAGCATAGTAAAGTCATACCAACATCAATCTCAAAACATAGTGGATACTAGGGATCAAACCCTAACAGAACTAACTTGATTACATGGTAAATCTCATCCAACCCATCACCGCCCAGCAAGCCAACGATGGAATTACTCACGCACGGCGGTGAGCATCATGAAATTGGTGATGGAGGATGGTTGATGATGACGACGGCGACGAATCCCCCTCTCTGGAGCCCCGAACGGACTCCAGATCAACCCTCCCGAGAGAGATTAGGGATTGGCGGCGGCTCCATGTCGTAAAACGCAATGGAACTTTCTCTCTGATTTTTTTCTCCCCGAGACGAAATATATGGAGTTGGAGTTAGGGTCGGAGGAGGTCCAGGGGGCCCACGAGATAGGAGGCCGCGCCCTAGGGGGGCGCCCCTTGTCTCGTGGACATGCTATGGGCCCCCTGACCTTGATTCTTTCGCCAAAAATTCTTATTTATTCTGAAAAGTGCCTCCGTGGATTTCCAGGATATTCCGAGAAATTTTCTTTTCTACACATAAAACAACATCATGGCAGTTCTGCTGAAAACAGCGTCAGTCCGGGTTAGTTTCATTCAAATCATGCTAGTTAGAGTCCAAAACAAGGGCAAAGTGTTTGGAAAAGTAGATACGTTGGAGACGTATCAAATCCCCCAAGCTTAAACCTTTGCTTGTCCTCAAGCAATTCAGTTGTAAACATGAAAAGCCAGCATTCAAGTTTCAGCAAATATTATGAACTAACCATACTCACAATAATACTTAGCTCTTACAATCACTCATATCAATAGCATAATCAGCTAGTGATCCATAATAATAAAACTCGGATGACAACACTTTCTCAAAATAATTATAACATGATATAACAAAATGGTATCTCGCTAGCCCTTTCTGAGACCGCAAAACATAAATCCAGAGCACCTTTAAAGAAAAAGGACTGACTAAACATTGTAATTCATGGTAAAAGAGATCCAGTCAAGTCATACCCAATATAAACCAATAATAATGAATGCAAATGACAGTGTGCTCTCCAGCGGGTCCTTTTAATAAGAAGGGTGATGACTCAACATAAAAGTAAATAGATAGGCCCTTCGCAGAGGGAAGCAGGGATTTGTAGAGGTGCCAGAGCTCGATTTAAAATAGAGATTGAATAACATTTTGAGCGTTATACTTTTGCTGTCAACGCGATAACTATGAGATGGTTGTATCCTCCATACTACATGCATTATAGGCAGTTCCCAAACAGAATGGTAAAGGTTTATACTCTCCCAACCACCAACAAGCATCAACCCTTGGCTTGCTCGAAACAATGAGTGCCTTCGACATACAACAGCCCTGGGGTAGTTTTGTTTAATTATTTTGATTTGCTTTGATCTTTTTGGGTCATGGGACCGGGCATCCCGGTTACCGACCCCTTCTCATGAATGAGGAGCGGAGTCCACTACTCTTGAGAATAACCCACCTAGCATGGAAGATATAGGCAGCCCTAGTTGTAACATGAGCTGCTCGAGCATACAAAACAGAATTTCATTTGAAAGTTTGGAGTTTGGCACATACAAATTTACTTGGAACGGCAGGTAGATACCGCATATAGGAAGGTATAGTGGACTCATATGGAACAACTTTGGGGTTTAAGGAATTTGGATGCACAAGCAGTATTCTCGCTTAGTACAGGTGAAGGCTAGCAAAAGACTGGGAAGCGACCAACTGAGAGAGCGACAACAGTCGTAAGCATGCATTAAAATTAATTCACACCGAGTACAAGCATGAGTAGGATATAATCCACCATGAACATAAATATCATGAAGGCTATGTTGATTTTATTCAACTACATGCGTGAACATGTGCCAAGTCGAGTCACTTAATACATTCAAAGGAGGATACCATCCTATCATATCACATCATAATCATTCTAATAGCATGTTGGTACGCAAGGTAAACCATTATAACTCATAGCTAATCAAGCATGGCACAAGTAACTATAATCTCTAAATGTCATTGCAAGTTGTTTACTTCATAATAGCTGACTCAGGAACGATGAACTCATCATATTTAAAAAACAAGAGAGGTCGAGTTCATACCAGCTTTTCTCATCCCATTAAGTCCATCATATATCGTCATTATTGACTTTCACTCACACGACCGAACGATGTGTATAATAATAAGAGTGCACGTGCATTGGACTAAGCTGGAATCTGCAAGCATTCAACTCAAGAGAGAAGACAAGTAATATGGGCTCTAAATTAAATAAACAACCATGCATATAAGAGCCACTAAGCATTTTCAATATGGTCTTCTCGACCCCCAAAGGAAAGAAAAGAAAATAAAACTATTTATACGGGAAAGCTCCCAACAAGTAAGAAGAAGAACTAAAAATCTTTTTGGGTTTTCATTTTAATTCTACTACAAGCATGGAAATTAAACTAGCTAATTTTTTTGGTTTTTCTTAAGGTTTATCAAACACACAAGAAGAAAACTAGAAAAGGAAATTTAAACTAGCATGGATAATACAATGAAAGAGTATGAGCACCGATGACTAGTGTGTGAACATGAATGTAAAGTTGTGAGAAATACGTACTCCCCCAAGCTTAGGCTTTTGGCCTAAGTTGGTTTAATACCAAGGATCGCCTAGCTGATATCCATAAGTGAAACTGGGGTAGTACTGCGATGCAGAGGCGACCGCCTCCTGAGCAGCAGCGTGTTGGCGGGCTGCCTCCATTCCCCTCTCGTAATCAGCTGCTTCTTCCATGGTGATAACATATCTTCCTTTTGCCTGATAATCAAAAAGGTAGGGAGCAGGAAGAGTAACAGGGATGACGTTGCGTCTGTCATAGATTAGTCCATAATGGAGGAATTGTTCATTCCTCTCAAGAAAATGATGATCAAACGTAGCTTCTTTATCCAAATAAACAGGAGGTACAATCATATCCCCCTCTCGTGCAGCTATAATAAGAAAATTAGCCACACGGGTTGCATAAATTCCTCCAAAGAAATTTCCCCTTTTACTATTATTCTGTAACCTGCGTGCAACTATTTCCCCCAAGTTATAACCTTTATAACCTGACACAGCACTCTTGAGGACACAAAGATCAGGGGCACACATGTGACATACCTCGTCCTTACCGTTAATGCATCTACCAATAAAGAGAGCAAAGTAATGTAAAGCAGGAAAATGAATGCTCCCTATGGTAGCTTGTGCTACGTCCCTAGATTCTCCCACAGTAATACTAGCAAGAAAATCTCTAAATTCAGATTTGCGAGGATCATTGATATTACCCCGCTGAGGGAGTTTGCAAGTAGTTGTGAAATCCTCTAAATCCATGGTATAAGATGTATCATAAATATCAAACATGACACTAGGAGAATTACGCGCAGAAATATATTCGAACCTCCGCACAAAGGAATCGGTCAATTGATAATATTGAGGACACTTATCTTGTAAGAAGTCCTCCAGCTCGGCATTATGCACATACGCGTCAAATTCTTCCTTAAAGTCTGCTTCGACCATAAATCATCGGATGGCCACTCACAAGCCTGTACAATTGCGTCCCTTGGCAAATTAACATCTTGTTCATGTATAGCAATTCTTGGCCCTTTCTTTGTTGAGGAACCTCCTTGGTACATTCTTCTAAGCATATTTCTTTTTCTGAAAATTTCTGAAATTTTAGTAACTTCAAAATAAAAGTGGATAAAACTAAACAAGATTGATAGCAACTACTCCTACAAGTGCCTAGAGCCCATATCATGCATTGGAATTGCTTGGGACCTCAAAAATTTAACATGCAAGCTCAAGAACATGGTCACCTAAGCAGCAAAAATTTGCAATGAATAAAGCACTAGAACAAAAACTAATTGGACCAATGGAGGAGTCACATACCAAGCAACAATCTCCCAAAGCAGTTTTGTGAATGGAGTTTTGAGCTAAGAGATCAAAAATCGCAGCAAAACGAGCTACAACTCGTGGTTGAGCTGGATGCGGATTTTTTTGGGTAGAAGGTGAAGTGTGTGGGTGCTGGCATGAGCGGAGGGGAGCCACCATGGGCCCACGAGACAGGGGGCGTGCCCTATAGGGGGGTGCGCCCACCTCTCTCGTGCCCTGGTGCTTCCCCCCCCCCTGCAGTGTTTTTAGTGCCTAAAATCCTCAAATATTCCAGAAAAAAACATACTAAATTTGCAGGGCATTTGGAGCACTTTTATTTTCGGACTATTTTTTAATGCACGGATAATTCAGGAAACAGACGGATAATACTATTTTTGCTTTATTTATTCTAAATAACAGAAAGTAAAAAGGAGGGTACAGAAGCTTGTGCCTTCTAGTTTCATCCATCTCGTGATCATCAAAATGAACCCGCTAACAAGGATGATCAAGTCTTGTTAAAAAACTCATTCCGAATAACACGGAACCAGAGAAATTTCGAATAACACTAAGTTATCTCAACGGGGATATGAAAATCCCCAACAATAAGAATATCATACTTTTTCTTAACAGTAGGAATAGGAAATTCAAAACCTCCAAAAATGATAGTTGGAACTTTTTCAACAGAATTGATGCTATGAACTTGAGATTGTTTCCTCGGTAAGTGTACCGTATGCTCATTACCATTAACATGAAAAGTGACATTGCCTTTGTTGCAATCAATAACAGCCCCTGCAGTATTAAGGAAAGGTCTACCAAGGATAATAGACATACTATCATCCTCAGGAATATCAAGAATAACAAAGTCCGTTAAGATAGTGACATTTGCAACCACAACAGGCACATCCTCACAAATACCGATAGGTATAGCAGTTGATTTATCAGCCATTTGCAAAGATATTTCAGTAGGTGTCAACTTATTCAATTCAAGTCTACGATATAAAGAGAGGGGCATAACACTAACACCGGCTCCAAGATCACATAAAGCAGTTCTAACATAATTTCTTTTAATGGAGCATGGTATAGTTGGAACACCCAGATCTCCAAGTTTGTTTGGTATTCCACCCTTAAAACTGTAATTAGCAAGAATGGTGGAAATTTTAGCTTTCGGTATCTTTCTTTTATTTGTGATGATATCCTTCATATACTTAGCATAAGGATTTACTTTAAGCATATCAGTTAAGTGCATACGTAAGAAAATAGGTCTAATCATTTCAGCAAAGCGCTCAAAATCCTCATCATCCTTTGACTTGGATGGTTTAGGAGGAAAGGGCATGGGTTTCTGAACCCATGGTTCTCTTTCTTTCCCATGCTTCCTAGCAACAAAGTCTCTCTTATCATAACGTTGATTCTTTGATTGTGGATTATCAAGATCAACAGCAGGTTCAATCTTTACATCATTGTTTTTGCTAGGTTGAGTATCAACATGAACATTATCATTAACATTATCACTAGGTTCATGTTCATCACTTGATTGTGTTTCAGCATCAGAGATAGAAATATCGTTGGGATTCTCAGGTGTGTCTACAATAGGTTCACTAGAAGCATGCAACGTTCTATCGTCTTTCTTCTTCTTCTTTTTAGAAGAACTAGGTGCCTCCAAATTATTTCTGTGAGAATCTTGCTCGATTCTCTTTGGGTGGCCTTCAGGATACAAAGGTTCCTGAGTCATTCTACCAGTTCTAGTATCCACTCTAACGAAAAAGTCATTTTTATTATTTAATTCCTCAAGCAAATCATTTTGAGCTTTGAGTACTTGCTCAGCTTGAGTAGCAACCATAGAAGCATATTTGCTAACGCGGTGAAGTTCATATTTAACTCTAGCCAGATTATCACCTACGCGTCCTATCTCGAAAGCATTATTCTTTAACTCTCTACCAACATAGGCATTAAAACTTTCTTGTCTAGCCATAAATTCATCAGATTTATCTAAGCATGGGCTATGAAATTTAGTAGAGGGTATTTCAACTTTATCATATCTATAGAGAGAATTTACCTTTACTACCTGTGTCGGGTTATCAAGACAATGTGGTTCTTCAGGCGGTAAATTAAGACAATGTATTTCTTCAATAGGTGGTAAATTCTTAACATCTTCAGCTTTAATACCTTTTTCTTTCATTGACTTCTTTGTCTCTTGCATATCTTCAGGACTAAGAAATAAAACACCTCTCTTCTTCGGAGTTGGTTTAGGAATAGGCTCTGGAGTTGGCTCAACTGGTTCAGGAATTACTTCAGGAACTGGCTCGGGAAGAGTCCAATTATTTTCATTAGTCAACATATTATTCAATAATATTTCAGCTTCGTCGACTGTTCTTTCCCTGAAAATACAACCAGCACAACTAGCCAAGTAGTCCTTGGAAGCATCGGTTAGTCCATTATAAAAAGATATCAAGTATTTCATTTTTCTTAAGAGGATGATCAGGCAAAGCATTAAGTAACCAAAGAAGCATCCCCCAAGCTTGTGGGAGACTCTCTTCTTTGATTTGCACAAAATTATATATTTCCCGCAAGGCAGCTTGTTTCTTATGAGCAAGAAAATATTTAGCAGAGAAGTAATAAATCATATCCTGGGGACTACGCACACAATCAGGAGCAAGAGAATTATACCAAGTCTTAGCATCACCCTTTAATGATAACGGAAATATCTTAAGGATATATAAATAGCGAGACTTCTCATCATGAGTAAACAGGGTGGCTATATCATTCAACTTGGTAAGATGTGCCACAACGGTTTCAGATTCAAGGCCATAAAAAGGATCAGATTCAACCAAAGTAATAATATCAGGATCAACAGAGAATTCATAATCCTTATCAGTTACATAGATAGGTGAAGTAGCAAAAGCAGGATCGGGTTTCATTCTAGCATTAAGAGACTGCTGCTTCCATTTAGCTAATAATTTCTGAAGATCATTTCAATCATTGCAAGCAAGAATTTCCATAGCAGCTGCTTCATTCATAACATAACCCTTAGGAATAACAGGTAATACATAACATTGGGGGAACGTTCATCATCACTATCATCAATAATAGGTTCTTCAATATTTTCATTCCCCCTAACTCTAGCAAGTTGTTCATCTAGAAATTCACCTAATGGCAAAGTAGTATCACGCACAGAAGTAGTTTCATCATGCATAGCAGAAGTGGCATCATCAATAACATGCGACATATCAGAATTCATAGCAGTAGCAGGTTTAGGTGTTGCAAGCCTACTAATAATGGAAGGAGAATCTAGTGTAGAGCTAGATGGCAGTTCCTTACCTTCCCTCGTAGTTGAGGGCAAAATCTTGGTCTTAGCATCTTTCAAGTTCTTCATAGTGATCAACAGAAATAAATCCCAAGTGACTCAGAGAATAGAGCTATGCTCCCCGGCAACGGCGCCAGAAATTAGTTTTGATAACCCACAAGTGTAGGGGATCGCAACAGCTTTCGAGGGTGAAGTACAACCCAAATTTATTGATTCAACACAAGGGGAGCCGAAGAATATTCTTGAGTATTAGCAGTTGAGTTGTCAATTCAACCACACCTGGATAACTTAGTATCTGCAGCAAAGTGTTTAGTAGCAAAAGTGGTATGATAATAAAGGTAACGGTACCAAAAGTAAAGATAAATGTTTTTGGGTTTTTGTAGTAGTTGTAACAGTAGCAACAGAAAAGTAAATAAGCGAAGAACAATATATGAAAAGCTCGTAGGCGATGGATCAGTGATGGATAATTATGCTGGATGCGATTCCTCATACAATAGTTATAACATAGGTGATATAGAACTAGCTCCAATTCATCAATGTAATGTAGGAATGTATTCCGTAAATAGTCATACGTGCTTAGGGAAAAGAACTTGCATGACATCTTTTGTCCTACCCTCCCGTGGCAGCGAGGTCCTGACGGAAACTAAGGATATTAAGGCATCCTTTTAATAGAGAACCGGACCAAAGCATTAACACATAGTGAATACATGAACTCATCAAACTACAGTCATCACCGAGAAGTATCCTGATAATTGTCACTTCGGGTTTGTTGGATCATAACACATAATAGGTGACTATAGAATTGCAAGATAGTATCAAGAACACACATATATTCAAGAAAACATAATAGGTTCAGATCTGAAATCATGGCACTCGAACCCTAGTGACAAGCATTAAGCATAGCAAAGTCATAGCAACATCAATCTCAGAACATAGTGGATACTAGGGATCAAACCCTAACAAAACTAACTTGATTACATGGTAAATCTCATCCAACCCATCACCGTCTAGCAAGCCTACGATGGAATTACTCATGCACGGTGGTGAGCATCATGAAATTGCTGATGGAGGATGGTTGATGATGACGACAGCGACAAATCCCCCTCTCCGAAGCCCCAAACAGACTCCAGATCAGCCCTCCCGAGAGAGATTAGGGCTTGGCGCCGGCTCCGTGTCGTAAAACGCGATGAAACTTTCTCTCTGATTTTTTTCTCCCCGAGACGGAATGTATGGAGTTGGAGTTGAGGTCGGAGGAGGTCCAGGGAGCCCACGAGATAGGAGGCCGCGCCCTAGGGGGGCGCCTCCCCCTGTCTCGTGGACAGGCTATGGGCCCCCTGGCATTAATTCTTTCGCCAAAAATTCTTATTAATTCCAAAAAGTGCCTCCGTGGATTTCCTGGACATTCCGAGAACTTTTCTTTTCTACACATAAAACAACATCATGGCAGTTCTGCTGAAAACAGCGTCAGTCCGGGTTAGTTTCATTCAAATCATGCAAGTTAGAGTCCAAAACAAGGGCAAAAGTGTTTGGAAAAGTAGATACATTGGAGACGTATCAAACAGCACCTAAAGCATAATCACTAGCATCACACCTAATTTCAAATGGTAAATTCCAATTAGGTTGCCGGACAATAGGTGTAGAAATCAAGGCTTTCTTAAGTATTTCGAATACTTCTACACAATCATCATCAAAGACAAAAGGAACATATTTTTGTAAGAGATTAGTCGGAGGCCTAGAAATTTTTGAGAAGTCTTTAATGAACCTCCTATAAAAATCGGCATGACCAAGGAAACTTCTTATACCTTTGATGTCCTTGGGAAACGACATCTTTTCAATAGCATCAACTTTAGCTTTCAACTTCAATACCACTTTCAGGAATTTTATGCCCCAAGACAATACCTTCATTAACCATAAAGTGGCACTTCTCCCAATTCAAGACAAGATTAGTTTCTTCGCATCTCTGCAAAACTTGATCAAGGTTGCTTAACCAATCATCAAAAGAAGTTCCATACACGGAGAAATCATCCATGAAAACATCAACAATCTTTTCACAAAAGTCAGAGACTATAGCAGTCATACATCTTTGAAAGGTAGCAGGTGCATTACATAAACCGAAAGGCATACTTCTATAAGCAAAGGTACCGAAAGGGCAAGTAAAAGTGGTCTTATCCTGATCCTCTTTTGACACAGGTATTTGAGAGAAACCAGAATAACCATCTAGAAAGCAAAAATGTGTATGTTTGGATAATCTTTCTAGCATTTGATCAATAAAAGGTAAACGGTAATGATCTTTTCTAGTAGCTTTATTTAATTTGCAGAAATCAATTACCATTCTATAACCTGTAAAAATTCTTTGTGGGATCAATTCATCTTTATCATTAGGAACAACAGTAATACCTCCCTTCTTAGGGACACATTGGATAGGACTTAACCACTGACTATCAGTAATAGGATAAGTTATACCTAAAGGACATATGCCCTAGAGGCAATAATAAAGTTATTATTTATTCCTGTAATTCATGATAAATGTTTATTATTCATGCTAGAATTGTATTAACCGGAAACTTAGTACATGTGTGAATACATAGACAAAACATATAGTCCCTAGTATGCCTCTACTTGACTAGCTCGTTAATCAAAGATGGTTATGTTTCCTAAACATTGACATGTGTTGTCATTTCATTAACGGGATCACAATATTAGGAGAATGATATGATGGACATGACCCGTCTGTTAGCTTAGCATTATGATCGTGTCAGTTTCATTGCTACTGCTTTCTTCTTGACTTATACAAGTTCCTCAGACTATGAGATTATGCAACTACCGAATACTGGAGGAACACTTTGTGTCCTACCAAACGTCACAAAGTAAATGGGTGATTATAAAGGTGCTCTATAGGTGTATCCAAAGCTGTTTGTTGGGTTGGCATAGATCGAGATTAGGATTTGTCACTCTGTGTTTCAGAGAGGTATCTCTGGGCCCTCCCGGTAATAATCATCACTAAGCCTTGCAAGCATTGTGACTAATAAGTTTTTTGTGGGATGAAGTATTACGGAACGAGTAAAGAGACTTGTCGGTAATGAGATTGAAATAGGTATTGAGATACCAATGATCGAATCTCGGGCAAGTAACATACCGATGACAAAGGGAACAACATATGTTGTTATGCGGTTTGACCGATAAAGATCTTCGTAGAATATGTAGGAACCAATATGAGCATCCAGGTTCCGCTATTGGTTATTGACCGGACACGTGTCTCGGTCATGTCTACATAGTTCTTGAACCTATAGGGTCCGCACGCTTAACGTTCGATGACGATTGGTATTATTAGTTTACGTGATATGATGTACCGAAGATTGTTCGGAGTCCCGGATGTGATCAAGGACATGACCAAGAGTCTCGAAATGGTCAAGACAAAAAGATTGATATATTGAACGACTATATTCGGACACCAGAAGTGTTCTGGAGAAGTTTTGGATAAAACCGGAGTGTCGGAGGGTTACCAAAACCCCCCGGGGGATTAATGGGCCTTAGTGGAGAAGAGAGAGGGCCGGCCAGAG
>NC_041385.1:665383179-665393427 GCF_002162155.2 Triticum dicoccoides | reverse complement strand
TCTCTCCTCTTTCCCTCTTCTCCTTCTTGGACTAGGAAAGGTGGGAGACCTACTCCTAGTGGGAGTAGGAGTCCTCCCCATTGGCACGCCCCTTGCTGGCCGCCGGCCTCCTCCTCCCCTCCTTTATATACGGTGGAGGGGGGCACCCCAAACACACACAAGTTGACAATTGTTAGCCGTGTGTGGTGCCCCCCTCCACAGTTACACACCTCGGTCATATCGTCGTAGTGCTTAGGCGAAGCCCTGCGCCGGTAACTTCATCATCACCGTCACCACATCGTTGTGCGGACAAAACTCTCCCTCGATCTCAGCTGGATCTAGAGTTCATGGGACGTCACCGAGCTGAACATGTGCGGATTGCGAAGGTGATGTACCTTCGGTGCTTGGACCGGTCGGATCGTGAAGATGTACGACTACATCAACCGCATTGTCATAACGCTTCCGCTTTCGGTCTACGAGGGTACGTAGACAACACTCTCCCCTCTTGTTACTATGCATCACCTAGTAATTGATCTTGCGTGATCGTAGGAATTTTTTTGAAATTACTGTGTTCCCTAACAGTGGTATCAGAGCCAGGTCTATGCGTAGATGTTATATGCACGAGTAGAACACAAAGAGTTCTGGGCCATAATAGTCATACTGCTTACCAGCATGTCATACTTTGATTCGGCGGCATTGTTGGATGAAGTAGCTCAGACCGACATTACGCATACGCTTATGCGAGACTGGTTCTACCGACGTGTTGTGCACATAGGTGGCTGGTGAGTGTCTGTTTCTCCAACTTTAGTTGAATCGAGTGTGGCTACGCCCGCTCCTTGTTGAAGGTTTAAACAGCACTTGACGAAAAATCATTGTGGTTTTGATGCGTAGGTAAGAACGGTTCTTGCTAGAAGCCCATAGCAGCCACGTAAAACTTGCAACAACAAAGTAGAGGACGTCTAACTTGTTTTTGCAGGGCTTGCTATGATGTGATGTGGTCAAGACATGATGTGATATAAATTGTTGTATGAGATGATCATGTTTTGTAACAAAGTTATCGGCAACTGGCAGGATCCATATGGTTGTTGCTTTATTGTATGCAATGCAATCGCCATGTAATTGTTTTACTTTATCACTATGCAGTAGCGATAGTCATAATAACAATAGTTGGCGAGACGACAACGACGCTATGATGGAGATCAAGGTGTCGCACTGGTGACATTGGAGATCATGACGATGCTTCGGTGATGGAGATCGTGAGCACAAGATGATGATGGCCATATCATGTCACATATTTTGATTGCATGTGATGTTTATCCTCTATACATCCTATTTTGCTTAGAACGTCGGTAGCATTATAAGATGATCCCTTACTAAATTTCAAGGTACAAGTGTTCTCCCTGAGTATGCACCGTTGCTATAGTTCGTCGTGCCGAGACACCACATGATGATTGGGTGCGATAAGCTCTACGTTCACATACAACGGGTGCAAGCCAGTTTTGCACACGCAGAATACTCGGGTTAAACTTGATGAGCCTAGCATATGCAGATATGGCCTCGGAACACTGAGACCGAAAGGTCGAGCGTGAATCATATAGTAGATATGATCAACATAGTGATGTTCACCATTGAAAACTACTCCATCTCACGTGTTGATCGAACATGGTTTAGTTGATTTGGATCACGTGAACACTTAGATGATTAGAGGGATGTCTATCTAAGTGGGAGTTCTTAAGTAATATGATTATTTGAACTTTAATTTATCATGAACTTAGTACCTGATAGTATTTTGCATGTCTATGTTGTTGTAGATCAATGGCCCGTGCTACCGTTCCTTTGAATTTTAATGTGTTCCTAGAGAAAGCTAAGTTGAAAGATGATGGCAGCAACTACACGAACTAGGTCCGTAACTTGAGGATTATCCTCATTGTTGCATAGAAGAATTACCTCCTGGAAGCACCGTTAGGTGTACCACCCACGCCCGCAACTGTAGACATTGTGAATGCCTAGCAGATGCATGTTGATGACTACTCGATAGTTCAGTGTGCCATGCTTTACGCTTAGAACCGGGACTTCAACGATGTTTTGAATGTCATGGAGCATATGAGATGTTCCAGGAGTTGAGGTTAATATATCAAGCAAATGCCTGGATTGAGAGATATGAAGTCTCCAATAAATTCTATAGCTGTAAAATGGAGGAGAATAGTTCTGTCAGTGAACATATACTCAGAATGTCTGGGTACCACAACCACTTGACTCAACTGGGAGTTAATCTTCCTGATGATAGTGTCATTGACAGAGTTCTTCAATCACTGCCACCAAGCTACAAAGCTTCGTGATGAACTATAATATGCAAGGGATGAACAAGACTATTCCTGAGCTCTTCATGATGCTAAAGGCCGCAGAGGTAGAAATCAAAAAGGAGCATCAAGTGTTGATGGTCAATAAGACCACTAGTTTCAAAAAAAGGGCAAAGGGAAGAAAGGGAACTTTAAGAAGAACGGCAAAAAGGTTCCTGCTCAAGAGAAGAAACCCAAGTTTGGACCTAAGCCTGAACCTAAGTGCTTCTACTGCAAAGGGACTGGTCACTCGAAGCGGAACTGCCCCAAGTATTTGGCGGATAAGAAGGATGGCAAAGTGAAAGGTATATTTGATATACATGTAATTGATGTGTACTTAACTAATGCTCGCAGTAGCGCCTGGGTATTTGATACTGGTTCTGTTGCTCATATTTGCAACTCGAAATAGGGGCTACGGATTAAGCAAAGATTGGCTAAGGTCGAGGTGACGATGCGCGTGGGAAATGGTTCCAAAGTCGATGTGATCGCGGTCGGCATGCTACCTCTACATCTACCATCGGGATTATTTTTAGACCTGAATAATTGTTATTTGGTGCCAATGTTGAGCATGAACATTATATCTGGATCTTGTTTAATGCGAGATGGTTATTCATTTAAATCAGATAATAATGGTTGTTCTATTTATATGAGTAATATCTTTTATGGTCATGCACCCCTGCTGAGTAGTCTATTTTTGTTGAATCTCGATAGTAGTGATACACATATTCATAGTGTTAAAGCCAAAAGATTGAAGTTTAATAATGATAGTGCAACTTATTTGTGGCACTGCCGTTTGGGTCATATCGGTGTAAAGTGCATGAAGAAACTCCATGTTGATGGACTTTTGGAATCACTTGATTATGAATCACTTGGTGCTTGCGAACCGTGCCTTATGGGCAAGATGACTAAAACTCCGTTTACCGAAACAATGGAACGAGCTACTGACTTGTTGGAAATAATACATACTGATGTATGCGGCCCAATGAGTATTGATGCTCGTGGTGGGTATCGTTATTTTCTTACCTTCACAGATGATTTGTGCAGATATGGTTATATCTAGTTATATGGTTATATGAAGATAAGTTTGAAACATTTGAAAAGTTCAAAGAATTTCAAAGTGAAGTGGAAAATCATCATAACAAGAAAATAAAGTTTCTACAATCTAATCGTGGAGGAGAATATTTGAGTTACGAGTTTGGTCTTCATTTGAAACAACATGGAATAGTTTCACAATTAATGCCCCCTGGAACACCACAGCGAAATGGTGTGTCAAAACATTGTAACCATACTTTATTAGATATGGTGCGATCTATGATGTATCTTACTGATTTACCACTATCGTTTTGGGGTTATGCTTTAGAGACAGCTACATTCACTTTAAATAGGGCACCATCAAAATCCGTTGAGACGACACCTTATGAACTGTGGTTTGGCAAGAAACCAAAGTTGTCGTTTCTTAAAGTTTGGGGCCGTGATGCTTATGTGAAAAAGCTTCAACCTGATAAGCTTGAACCCAAATCGGAGAAGTGTGTCTTCATAGGATATCCAAAGGAAACTGTTGGGTACACCTTCTATCACGGATCCGAAGGCAAAATCTTTGTTGCTGAGAATGGATCCTTTCTCAAGAAGGAGTTTCTCTCGAAAGAAGTGAGTGGGAGGAAAGTAGAACTTGATGAGGTAGTTGTACCTTCTCCCTTATTGGAAAGTAGTTCATCACAGAAATCAGTTCCCGTGATTCCTACACCAATTAGTGAGGAAGCTAATGATGATGATCATGAAGCCTCGGATCAAGTTACTACCGAACCTCGTAGGTCTTCCAGAGTAAGATCCGCACCAGAGTGGTATGGTAATCCTGTTCTGGAAGTCATGTTACTAGACCATGATGAACCTACGAACTATGAGGAAGCGATGATGAGCCCAGATTCCACGAAATGGCTAGAGGCCATGAAATCAGAGATGGGATCCATGTATGAGAACAAAGTATGGACTTTGGTGGACTTGCCCGATGATCGGCAAGCCATAGAAAATAAATGGATCTTTAAGAAGAAGAAGACCGACGCAGATGGTAATGTTACTGTTTACCAAGCTCGACTTGTTGCAAAAGGTTTTCGACAAGTTCAAGGAGTTGACTACGATGAGACTTTCTCACCTGTAGCAATGCTTAAGTCTATCCGAATCATGTTAGCAATTGCTACATTTTATGATTATGAAATTTAGCAAATGGAGGTCAAAACTACATTCCTGAATGGATTTCTGGAAGAAGAGTTGTATATGATGCAATTGGAAGGTTTTGTTGATCCAAAGGGTGCTAACAAAGTGTGCAAGCTCCAGAAATCCATTTATGGATTGGTGCAAGCCTCTCGGAGTTGGAATAAACGCTTTGATAGTGTGATCAAAGCATATGGTCTTATACAGACTTTTGGAGAAGCCTATATTTACAAGAAAGTGAGTGGGAGCTCTGTAGCATTTCTAATCTTATATGTAGATGACAAATTGTTGATTGGAAATGATATAGAATTTCTGGATAGCATAAAGGGATACCTAAATAAGAGTTTTTCTATGAAAGACCTCGGAGAAGCTGCTTACATATTGGGCATCAACATCTATAGAGATAGATCAAGACGCTTAATTGGACTTTCACCAAGCACATACCTTGATAAAGTTTTGAAGAAGTTCAAAATGGACCAGTCAAAGAAAGGGTTCTTGCTTGTGTTACAAGGTATGAAGTTGAGTTAGACTCAATGCCTACCACTGCAGAAGATAAAGAGAAAATGAAAGCCATTCCCTATGCTTCAGCCGTAGGTTCTATCATGTAAGCAATCTTGTGTACCAGACCTGATGTATGTCTTGCTATAAGCATAGCAGGGAGGTACCAAAGTAATCTCGGAGTGGAGCACTGGACAACGGTCAAGAACATCCTGAAATACCTAAAAAGGACTAAGGATATGTTTCTAGTTTATGGAGGTGAAAAGATCTCATCGTAAATGGTTACGTCGATGCAAGCTTTGACACTGATCCGGATGACTCTAAGTCGCAAACTGGATACATATTTTTATTGAATGGAGGAGCTGTCAGTTGGGGCAGTTCCAAGCAGAGCGTCATGGCGGGATCTACGTGTGAAGCGGAGTACATTGCTGCTTCGGAAGCAGCAAATGAAGGAGTCTGGATGAAGTAGTTCATATCCAATCTAGGTGTCATACGTAGTGCATCGGGTCAAATGAAAATCTTTTGTGACAATACTAGTGCAATTGCCTTGGCAAAGGAATCCAGAGTTCACAAGAGAACCAAGCACATCAAGAGACGCTTCAATTCCATCCGTCATCAAGTGTCGGAGGGGGACATAGAGATTTGCAAGATACATATGGATCTGAATGTTGCAGGCCCATTGACTAAGCCTCTTCCACGAGCAAAACATGATCGGCACCAAAGCTCCATGGGTGTTAGAATCATTATTGTGTAATCTAGATTATTGACTCTAGTGCAAGTGGGAGACTGAAGGAAATATGCCCTAGAGGCAATAATAAAGTTATTATTTATTTCCTTATTTCATGATAAATGTTTATTATTCATGATAGAATTATATTAACCGGAAACTTAGTAAATATGTGAATACATAGACAAAACATATAATCCCTAGTATGCCTCTACTTGACTAGCTCGTTAATCAAAGATGGCTATGTTTCCTAACCATAGACATGTGTTGTCATTTGATGAACGGGATCACATCATTAGGAGAATGATGTGATGGACATGACCCATCCATTAGCTTAGCATTATGATTGTTACAGTTTCATTGCTACTAATTTCTTCATGACTTATACAAGTTCCTCAGACTATGAGATTATGCAACTCCTGAATACCGGAGGAACACTTTGTGTGCTACCAAACATCACAATGTAAAAGGGTGATTATAAAGGTGCTCTACAAGTGTCTCTTAAGGTGTTTGTTGGGTTGGCATAGATCGAGATTAGGATTTGTCACTCCGTGTATCGGAGATGTATCTCTGGTCCCTCTCGATAATACTCATCACTAAGCCTTCCAAGCATTGTGACTAATAAGTTAGTTCCGGGATGAAGTATTATGGAACGAGTAAAGAGATTTGCCGGTAACGAGATTGAACTAGGTATTGAGATACCGACGATCGAATCTCGGGCAAGTAACATATCGATGACAAAGGGAACAACGTATGTTGTTATGCGGTTTGACCGATAAAGATCTTCATAGAATTTTTAGGAACCAATATGAGCATCCAGGTTCCGCTATTGCTTATTGACCGAAGACATGTCTCGGTCATGTCTACATATTTCTCGAACCCATAGGGTCCGCACGCTTAACGTTCGGTGACGATTGGTATTATGAGTTTATGTGATATGATGTACTGAAGATTGTTAGGAGTCCCGTATGTGATCACGGACATGACTAGGAGTCTCGAAATGGTCAAGACAAAAAGATTGATATATTGGACGACTATATTCGGACACCGAAAGTGTTCCGGAGAAGTTTCGGATAAAACCGGAGTACCAGAGGGTTACCGGAACCCTCCGGGGGATTAATGGGCCTTAGTGGGTCTTAGTGGAGAAGAGAGAGGGCTGGCCAGAGGTGCCCCTCCCCCTTCCCAGTCTGAATTGGACAACGGAAGGGGGGCGCCCCATTCTCCTTCCTTCTCCTCTCTCCTCTTTCCCTCTTCTCCTTCTTAGACTAGGAAAGGTGGGAGACCTACTCCTACCCGCTGGCCTCCTCGTTCCCTCCTTTATATACGGGGATGGGGGGCCACCCCAAATACACACAAGTTGACAATTGTTTTATCCGTGTGCGGTGCCCCCCTCCACAGTTACACACCTCGGTCATATCGTCGTAGTGCTTAGGCGAAGCCCTGCGCCGGTAACTTCATCATCACTGTCACTTCGCCATCGTGCTGACGAAACTCTCGCTCGACCTCAGCTGGATCTAGAGTTTGGGGATGTCACCAAGCTGAACATGTGCAGATCATGGAGGTGCCGTACCTTCGGTGCTAGGATCAGTCAAATCGTGAAGACGTATGACTACATCAACCATGTTGTCATAACGCTTCCGCTTTCGGTCTATGAGGGTGCGTAGACAACACTCTCCCCTCTTATTGCTATGCATCACCTAGTGATAGATCTTGCGTGATCATAGGAATGTTTCTGAAATTACTGTGTTCCCTAACAATACCTACCTCCAGAAGCTTTAATATTTCATTTCTAACCACTTCTTTCATCTTAGGATTTAACCGTCGTTGCTGATCAACAACTGGTTTAGCTTCTTGCTCTAGTTTTACTTTATGCTGGCATAGAGTGGGACTAATGCCCTAAAGATCATCAAGAGTATATCCAATAGCAGCACGGTGCTTCTTCAGAGTTTTCAATAATTTCTCTTCTTCCTGCTCTGAAAGGTTAGCACTAATAATAACAGGATATATCTTCTTTTCATCAAGATAAGCATATTTGAGAGTATCAGGTAAAGGTTTAAGCTCAAACACGAGATATCCCTTGGGTGGAGGAGGATCCCCTAGGATTTCAACAGGCAAGTTGTGTTTCTAAATAGGTCCCTGTTTAAAGAATACTTCATCTATTTCCCTTCTTTCATTCATAAACATATCATTTTCATGGTCTAGCAAATATTGTTCTAAAGGATCATTAGGAGGCACGAAAATAGAAGCAAGACCAATAATTTCATATTTACTAGGCAATTCTTTATCATGGGGTTGTCTATGGAATTTAGCAAAATTAAAATCACGAGACATATCCCCTAAACCAACAGTAACAATATTCTTTTCGCGGTCTATCTTAGTATTAACAGTATTCAAGAAGGGTCTACCAAATATAATAAGACAAAAGTCATCTTGTGGGGAACCAAGAACAAGAAAATCAGTAGGATTTAACTTTCCCACACAAGACTTCAACATCTCTAACAATCCCAATTGGTGAAATAGTGTCTCTATTGGCAAGCTTAATAGTAACATCAATACCTTCTATTTCAGCGGGTGCATATCATGCATAATTTCTTCGTATAAGGAATGAGGTATTGCACTCGCACTAGCACCCATATCACATAAGCCGTGATAACAATGATCTCCTATTTTAACATAAACAACAGGCATGCCAACAACATGTCTATGTTTATTTTTAGTATCTGGTCTAGCAATTCTAGCAGCTTCATCACAGAAGTAAATAACATGCCCATCAATACTATCGACCAAGAGATCCTTAACCATAGCAATACTAGGTTCAACTTTAATTTGCTTAGGGGGTCTAGGTGTTCGAGCATTACTCTTATGAACCACAGTTGAAGTTTTAGCATGATCCTTTATTCTAAGAGGGAAAGGTGGTTTCTCAATATAAGCGGTAGGAACAATAGGATCAACAGTATAAGTGATAATCTTTTCTTCAACTTTAATTGGTTCTACTACTTTTATTTCAATGGGAGGATGATATTTAAACCACTTATCCTTAGGGAGATCAACATGAGTAGCAAATGATTCACAGAAAGAAGCTACTATCTCAGAGTCAAGTCCATATGTAGTGCTAAATTCACAAAAAGCATTGGTATCCATAAAAGATTTAACACAATCAAACTTAGGTGTTATACCTGACTCCTTACCTTCGTCGAGATCCCAATATTTAGAGCTGCATTTAATTCTTTCCAATAAATCCCATTTGTATTCAATAGTCTTCATCATAAAAGAACCAGTACATGAAGTATCAAGCATGGCGCGGTTATTGAGAGAAAGCCGAGCATAAAAATTTTGAATAATAATTTCTCTTGAGAGCTCATTATTGGGGCATGAGTATAACATTGACTTAAGCCTCCCCCAAGCTTGAGCGATACTTTCTCCTTCTCGAGGCCAAAAATTATATATATAATTACGATCATGATGAACCAGATGCATAGGATAAAACTTCTGATGAAATTCCAATTTCAATCGGTTGTAGTTCCATGATCCAATATCATCACGTAGCCTAAACCATGTCAATGCCTTTCCCTTAAAAGATAAAGGGAAGACCTTCTTCTTGATAGCATCCTTGGGCATACCTGCAAGCTTAAATAATCCACAAACTTCATCCACATAGATTAGGTGCATATCGGGATGTAATGTTCCATCTCCTGTAAAAGGATAACCTAGCACTTTCTCTATCATACCCGAAGGAATTTCAAAGTAAACATTTTTCAGTAGGTTCAGTAGGTTGAGGAGAAACCCTTTTATCTACTGGTCGGGGTGAAGATGCCCCGAACAAGCCCCTCAAACGATTATTTTCCATAGTAACAAGTGACAGTAAATTTCAGCACACTATATAAATTTTTCCTTACCAAATTCCAACTACCAAAGGCGCTTCACTCCCCGGCAACGGCGCCAGAAAAGAGTCTTGATGACCCACAAGTATAGAGGATCTATCGTAGTCCTTTCGATAAGTAAGAGTGTCGAACCCAACGAGGAGCAGAAGGAAATGACAAGTGGTTTTTAGTAAGGTATTATCTGCAAGCACTGAGATTATCGGTAACAAATAGTTTTGTGATAAGGTAATTCGTAACGGGTGACAAGTAACAAAAGTAAATAAGGTGCAGCAAGGTGGCCCAATCCTTTTTGTAGCAAAGGACAAGCCTGGACAAACTCTTATATAAAGGAAAGCGCTCCCAAGGACACATGGGAATTATCGTCAAGCTAGTTTTCATCATGCTCATATGATTTGCATTCGTTACTTTGATAATTTGATATGTGGGTGTACCGGTGCTTGGGTATTGCCCTTCCTTGTACAAGCATCCCACTTATGATTAACATCTATAGCAAGCATCCGCAACTACAAAAGAAGAATTAAGGTAAACCTAACCATAGCATGAAACATATGGATCCAAATCAGCCACTTACGAAGCAACACATAAACTAGGGTTTAAGCTTCTGTCACTCTAGCGC
>NC_041385.1:665371975-665382751 GCF_002162155.2 Triticum dicoccoides | reverse complement strand
AGTGGGTGGCCCCCCTATAGTCCTTTCTACGCCCAATATTTTTAATATTTTCCAAAACTGACTTTGATGGAGTTTCAGGACTTTTGGAGTTGTGCAGAATAGGTCTCTAATATTTGCTCCTTTTCCAGCCCAGAATCCCAGCTGTCAGCATTCTCCCTCTTCATGTAAACCTTGTAAAATAAGAGAGAAAAGGCATAACTATTGTGAAATAATGTGTAGTAAAAGCCCATAATGCAATAAATATCGATATAAAAGCATGATGCAAAATGGACGTATCAAACCTCCCCAACAATGGCGCCAGAAAAGAGCTTGATGTCTACTACGCAACTTTATTCTTGCAAACTCGTGTTGGGCCTCCAAGTGCAGAGTTTTGTAGGACAGTAGCAATTTTTCCTCAAGTGGATGACCTAAGGTTTATCAATCTGTGGGAGGTGTAGGATAAAGATGGTCTTTCTCAAGCAACCCTGCAACCAAATAACGAAGAGTATCTTGTGTCCCCAACACACCAAATGCAATGGTAATTCGTATATGTGCACTAGTTCAGTGAAGAAATGGTGATACAAGCATAGTAATGATAGTAGATATTGAGGTTTGTAATAGGAACAATAAAAACAGCAAGGTAGTAATTGACAAAACAGAGCACAAACGGTATTGCAATGCTTGAAAATGAGGCCTATGGTTCGTACTTTCACTAGTGCAATCTCTCAGTAATGCTAATCTAATTGGATCACATAACCATCCCTCAACGTGTGATGAAGAATCACTCCAAAGTTCTTATCTAACGGAGAACATAAGAAGAAATTGTTTGTAGCTATTCTTTCCAATTGATCTATCCAAGAGTTCATATTAAAATAACACCAAGTTATTCTTTCCGATCGATCTATCAAGAGTTCATACTAAAATAACACATAGTTATTCTTTTCGATTGATCTATCAAGAGTTCGTACTAAAATAACACCAAAGCAAATTCAAATTCATAGTAGTCAATCCAACACAAAGAACCTCAAAGAGTGCCCCAAGATTTATACCAGAGAAACAAAAAACGAGAATGTGCATCAACCCCTATGCATAGATTACCCCAATGTCACCTTGGGGAATCCGCGATTTGAGTGCCAAAACGTATCTCAAGTGAATCAATATAATACCCATTGTCACCACACGTACCCATGTGCAAGACATATATCAAGTGCTCTCAAATCCATAAAAGTATTCAATCTGATAAAACGAAATCTCAAAGGGAAAACTCAATTCATCACAACAAGATAGAGAGGGGAAAACACCATATGATCCAACTATATTAACAAAGCATGCAATACATCAAGATCATGACATCTCAAGGACATGAGAGAGAGAGAGATTAAACACATAACTAATGGTACAAACCCTCGGCCCCGAGGGTGGACTACTCCCTCCTCATCATGGTGGTCATCGGGATGATGAAGTTGGCCACTGGTGATGATTTCCCCCTCTGGCGGAGTGCTGGAACGGGGTATAGATTGGTTTTTTGTGGCTGCAGAGGCTTGTAGCGGCGGAACTTCTGATCTAGGGTTATTTCTGATGGTTTCTCTATTTATAGGATTTTTTGGCGTCGGTTTCACGCGAAGTTGGGCCTTGAGGTGAGCACAACCACCGGGGCAAGTCCGGCCCCTCAGGCGCGCCCCGGTGTCTTGTGCCCTACTCCTTCACCTTCTGGTCCTTCCATGAAGCTTTGGGTGCCTCTTTTGTTCCAAAAAATCATCAAAAAGTTTCAGCTCATTTGGAGAACTTCCATTTCTGCACAAAAAACAACAACACGGTAGTTCTGCTGAAAATAGCGTCAGTCCGGGTTAGTTCCATGCAAATCATACCAAAATCATATAAAATTATTGTAAACATGGCATGAATACTTCATAAATTATAGATACCTTGGAGACGTATCATTTGTCCAGCATGCATCTAGAGTATTAAGTTCATAAAGAACGGAGTAATGCCTTAAGTAAGATGACATGATGTAGAGGGATGAACTCAAGCAATATGATAAAAACCCCATCTTTTTATCCTTGATGGCAACAATACAATACCTGCCTCGCCACCCCTACTTTGTCACTGGGTGAGGACACTGCAAGATTGAACCCAAAACTGAGCACCTCTCCCATTGCAAGAAATACCTATCTAGTTGGCCAAACCAAACTGATAATTCGAAGAGAAATACAAAGATATCAAATCATGCATATAAGAATTGAGAAGAGATTCAAATAATATTCATAGATAATCTGATCATAAATCCACAATTCATCGGATCTGGACAAACACACCACAAAAGAATATAACATCGGATAGATCTCCAAGAACATCGAGGAGAACATGGTATTGAGAATCAAAGAGAGAGAAGAAGCCATCTATCTAGTAGCTATGGACGCGTAGGTCTAAGGTAAACTACTCACGCTTCATCAGAAGGGCAATAGGGTTGATGTAGATGCCCTCCATGATCGAATCCCCCTCTGGCAGATGGCCAGAAAAGGTCCCAACATGGGATCTCACTGGACAGAAGGTTGCGGCGGTGGAAAAGTATTTTCGTGGCTTGTTCCGAGGGTTTAAGAATATATCTGAATTTATAGGCCAAGGAAGGAGGTCGGTGGACTCCCGAGGGGGCCACAAGCTAGCCCTCCCCCCTAGGGCACGCCCCTATGGCCTGTCGTCACCTCGTGGGTCTTTTGTCTTCATCTCCAAGTCTCGTAGGTGTCTTCTGGTCCAAGAAAAATCACCGCGAAAGTTTTATTCCATTTGGAATTCATTTGATATTCCTTTTCTGCGAAACTCAAAAGCAAGGAAAAAATATAAACTGGCACTAGGCTCTGGGCTAATAAGTTAGTCCCACAAATAATATAAAATAGCATATTAATGCATATAAAACATCCAAAATAGATAATATAATAGCATGGAACAATCAAAAATTATAGATACGTTGGAGACGTATCACTCCCCCAAGCTTGGCACAAGACAAGGGAGTGCCCATACCCGATACTCAAGTCTCCTTTGGTGATGAAGAACGAGGTGGTGATGATGTGGTAGCGATCTTATCTTCCGGTTTCCATGACAAAGGCTCACCATCATAGGAAGAAAAGTGAGTCTCGCGAGTCCTGCAACTAGCAGCCAAACTCATACCTTTAAACCTTGCCTCATATTCAAAGACTTGGTTTTGGAGATCGTAGATCTGGCTTTGTAGAAAGTTGATTTGCTTGCTGAAGGTGAAGATGATGTACTTCATGGACTTGCCATCCACCTTGAGATCACGGGTGTAGTCCACGATCATAAGGTGATTGACATTGAGTCCACGCTCCACCATCCCCTTGCACCTGAAGACCTCCTACTCCATAGCTTTGAACCTGGCCTCCATGGTTCATGTCCCTTTGGGGCCCTGGACATCATGGATATGGAGTACCCCCTCACGCATATCGATGGATTGAGGGTGCTACATCATGTCCCACAAGTATGGGTTGATGACGTTCTTGAAGAACTTGTCCTTGGAGGAGCTCGAGGCGGCCATGCTGATCTAGATTCGTCAGAAAATAACAAGAAAAGAAAACACAAGATTTCTCCGAGATACGGTGGTTAATACGTTCGGGGGGTATATAAAGATTTTTTATCTTAGGAAACAAGCAAACGAAAGAAAAATGGAGTACGGAAGGTAACCGAGGTGGGCACAACCCACCTGGGCGCGCCAGGGCCCCCTGGCGCGCCCAGGTGGGTTGTGCCCACCAGGGTTGCCTTCATGGTTGTTTCTTATTTTCCTAATTTTTCATATATATGAAAAAAATATTTTTGCGGATTTTTCAGAGTCTGTTTACTTACCATATCACGTACCTCCTCTTTTTTTTGATATACTGGAGTGTTTCAAAAGGTTTCTTTTATGTGTTCCTCCGGTCTCATGGTTTGGATAATATTGCTTTCAATATTAATAGGCGCACCTGAGATATAGTGTTTAATTCATTGACCATTGACCACATTTGGGTTGGTACCTTCAGCATTATTTATTTTGATGGATCAAGAGCGATAAACCTCTTCAATAACATATTGTCCTTCCCATTTGGAGAGAAGTTTTCCTGCAAAGAATCTGAAACGGGAGTTGTGTAGAAGAACATATTCCCCAACTTTGAATTCCCGTTTTTGGATTGTTTTGTCATGCCATCTTTTAACTTTCTCCTTAACTAGTTTGGCATTTTCATAAGCTTGGGTTCTCCATTCATCTAATGAGCTAATATCAAATAACCTCTTTTCACCAGCAAGTTTGAAATTATAGTTGAGTTCTTTAATTCCCAATATGCCTTATGTTCTAACTCTAGAGGCAAATGACAAGCTTTTCCATATACCATTTTATACAAAGACATACCCATAGGATTTTTATAAGCTGTTCTATAAGCCCAAAGTGCATCATCCAATTTCTTATACCAATTCTTTCGGGAACTATTGACAGTTTTTTGTATATTAGTTTTATTTCTCTATTGCTAAATTCAACTTGACCACTAGATTGAGGATGATAGGGTGATGCAATTCTATGGTTAACATCATACTTGGCAAGCATTTTACGGAAAGCACCATGGATAAAGTGTGAACCACCATCAGTCATTAAATATCTAGGGACTCCAAACCTCAGGAAAATAATTTCTTTAAGCATTTGGATTTTAATGGAGGTGTTGTGATCAGCACTACTAGCTGGAATAGCTTCTACCCACTTAGTGACATAATCAACAGCAACCAAAATATAATCAAAACCATTAGAGGAAGGAAAAGGTCCCATATAATCAAAACCCCAAACATCAAATGGTTCAATAGAAAGTGAATAATTCATAGGCATTTCTAGACGCTTACCGATATTACCAATTCATTGACATTCATCACAATATAAAAACAAACTTATGGGCATCCTTGAAGAGAGTAGGCCAATAAAAACCAGATTGCAATACATTATGAGCAGTTCTATCTCCCGCATGATGCCCTCCATAAGCTTCGGAGTGACATTTCTGTAAGATTTGTCCCTTTCATGCTCAGGTACACAACGTCTAACAATACCATCTACTCCTTTATAAAGATGTGGATCATCCCAAAATTAATGTCTTCATTCATAGAAGAATTTTTTTTCTTTCTTTGGTATGTGAAACTAGGTGGTATATATTTAGCAACAATGTAATTAGAATAGTCAACATACCAAGGAGTGTTATGAGAGACATTATTGCAGCTAGTTGTTCATCAGGGAAACTATCATTAATAGGTTGTGGGTCATCAAGAATATTTTCTAGCCTAGACAAGTTGTTAGCTATGGGGTTCTCAGCTCCTTTTCTATTAGTGATATGTAAATCAAATTCTTGTAGTAAGAGAACCCATCTAATGAGTCTAGGTTTAGCATCCTTCTTCTCCATAAGATATTTAATACCAGCATGATCAGTGTGAACAGTAACTTTAGAATCAACAATGTAAGATCTAAATTTGTCACAAGCAAACACAACTGCTAAAAATTCCTTTTCACTAGTAGCATAATTTCTTTGGGCATTGTCTAGATTTTTACTAGCATAATGGATAAATGTTAATTTCTTATCAACTCTTTGTCCTAGAACAGCACCAACGGCATAGTCACTAGCATCACACATAATTTCAAAAGGCAAGTTCCAGTCAGGTAGTTGAACAATAGGTGCAGAATTAAGGCTTTCTTAAGTGTTTCAAAGGCTTCTACACAATATCATCAAAAACAAATGGAACATCCTTTTGTAAAAGATTTGTAAGACACCTAGAAATTTTAGAGAAGTCTTTAGTAAATCTCCTATAGAAACCAGCATGTCTGAGGAAACTAGGAATACCTTTGATATCACTGGGACATGGCATTTTCTCAATTGCATCAACTTTAGCTTTATCCACCTCAATACCTCGTTCAAAAATTTATGCCCCAAGACAATACCTTCATTAACCATAAAGTGGCACTTCTACCAATTCAAGACAAGATTAGTTTGCTCACATCTCTGCAAAACTTGATCAAGATTGCTCGAGCAATCATCAAAAAAAGTTCCGTAAACAGAAAAATCATCCATGAAAACCTCAACAATCTTTTCACAAAAATCAGAGAATATAGCAGTCATACATCTTTTAAAGTAGTAGGTGCATTAGATAAACCAAAAGGCATATGTCCATAAGCATAAGTTCCAAAAGGACAAGTAAAGGTGGTTTTCTCTTAATCAGGTTGTGAAACAGGTATTTGAGAAAAACCAGAATATCCATCAAGGAAACAGAAGTGTGTGTGCTTTGATAGTCCTTCTAGCATTTGATCAATAAAAGGCAAGGGGTAATGATCTTTCCTAGTTGCTTTATTTAATTTTCTAAAATCAATTACCATCCCATAGCCGGTAACAATTTGTGGAATAAGTTCATTTTTATCATTAGGAACAATGGTAATACCTCCTTTCTTAGGTACACAATGAACGGGACTTACCCACCTATTATCAGCTATGGGGTAGATTATACATGCTTCCAGAAGCTTTAATGTTTCAGTTCTTACCACTTCTTTCATTTTGGGATTCAACCATCGTTGGTGATCAGCAACGGGTTTAGCATCAGGTTCCATATTAATTTTGTGCTGACAGAGTGTGGGACTAATGCCCTTAAGATTATCAAGAGTATATCCAATAGCAGCTCGGTGCTTCTTCAGAGCCTTCAATAATCTTTCTTCTTCATGTTCTGAAAGGTTAGCACTAATAATAATAGGATATATCTTTTTTCTCATCAAAATAACCATATTTCAAAGTGTCGGGCAATTGTTTTAATTCAAACACAGGATCACCTTTAGGTGGAGGAGGACCTCCTAGAGTTTCAATAGGCAAATTGTGTTTAAGCAGAGGTCGTTGTTCAAAGAATTTTTTATCTAATTCATTTCTTTCATGCATATGCATATCATTTTCATGGTCTAGCAAATATTGTTCTAGTGGATCAGTAGGAGGCACGGCAATAGAAGCAAGACCAATTATTTCATCATTACTAGGAAATTCTTTCTTATGATGTTTTCTATACTAAACTTAGAAAAATTAAACTCATGAGACTCATCACCAAAACTAACACTGACAATTTGTTTCTCACAATCGATTTTAGCATTAACGGCGTTCAAGAAAGGTCTACCAAAGATAATGGGACAAAAGTCATCTTGTGGGGAACCAAGAACTAGAAAATTAGTAGGATATTTTATTTTCCCACACAAGACTTCAGCATCTCTAAGAATCCCAAGTGGTGTGATGGTGTCTCTATTAGCAAGTTTAATAGTGACATATATGTCTTCTATTTCGGCGGGTGCTATGTCATTCATAATTTCTTGATATAAGGTAAAGGGAATAGCACTCACGCTAGCTCCTAAGTCACATAAGCCATGATAACAATGATCTCCTATTTTAACTGAGACAATAGGCATGCCCACAATTGGTCTATGTTTATCTTTTTCATCTGGTTTGGCAATTCTAGCAGCTTCATCACAAAAGTAAATAACATGCCCATCTATATTTTCTACCAAGAGATTTTTAACCATTAGCAACACTAGGTTCTACCTTGATTTGTTCAGCAGGTTTAGGTGCTATAATATAGTTTTATTGAACATGGTTGAGAACTTAGCATGTTCCTTTATCCTAACAGGGAAATGTGGTTTTTCAATGTAAGCAGTAGGAACAACTGGGTCAATATTGTAAATAATAGTTTCATCTTTAACCACAATTGGTTCTTTAATTTCTTCCTTAATAGGTGGATGGTATTTAAACCACTTCTCCTTAGGGAGATCAACATGAGTAGCAAATGATTCACAGAAAGAGGCTACTATCTCAGAGTCAAGTCCATATTTAGTGCTAAACTTTTCAAAAGCATCGGTATTCATAAAATATTTAACACAATCAAACTCAAGCTTAATATCTGACTCTTTACCTTCGTCGAGTTCCCAATCTTCAGAGTTGCATTTAATTCTTTCTAAAAGATCCCACCTGAATTCAATAGCTTTCTTCATAAAAGAACCAGTACAAGAAGTATTGAGCATGGATTGATCATTACGAGAAAGTCGAGCATAAAAATTCTGAATGATAATTTCTCTTGAGAGCTCATGATTGGGGCATGAATATAACATTAACTTAAGCCTCCCCCAAGCTAGAATGATACTTTCTCCTTCATGAGGCCAAAAATTATATATATAATTCCGATCACAATGAACTAGATGCTTAGGATAATTTTTTGGTGAAAATTCCAATTTCAATCGATTCCAGTTCCAAGATCCAATATCATCATATAGCCTATACCATGCCAATGCCTTTCCCTTCAAAGATAAAGGGAAAACCTTCTTCTTAGATTCATCTTTGGGTAAACCTGCTAGCTTAAATAATCCACAAATTTCATCCACATATATCAAGTGCATATCAGGATGTTCGGTTCCATCTCCTGCATAAGGATTAGCTAGCAGTTGTTCTATCATACCCAAAGGAATTTCATAACCAATATTTTTAGTAGGTTTATTAGGTTGAGGGGTAACTAATTGTGGTTCCGGTTGAGGTGAAGATACCCCGAACAAACCCCTCAAAGGATTGTTCTCCATAGTAGCAAGTGATAATAAATTTCAGCACGTAGTAATAATTTTTCCTTACCAATTTCCACTTATCAAGAGTGCTTCACTCCTCGGCAATGGCGCCAGAAAAGAGCCTTGATGACCCGCAAGTATAGGGGATCAATCGTAGTCCTTTCGATAAATAAGATTGTCGAACCCAACAAGGAGCAGAAAGAAATGACAAGTGGTTTCCAGCAAGGTATTCTCTGCAAGCACTGAAATTGAGCAAGTAACGAGTAGTTTGATAGCAAGATAATAACGAGCAAGTAATGGTAATGGTAACAACAGTGCATCAAGGTAGCCCAATCCTTTTGAGCTAAAGGACGGGCCAAAACGGTCTCTTATAATAAGCAAAGTGTTCTTGAGGGTACACGGGAATTTCATCTTGTCAATTTCATCATGTTGGTTTGATTCGTGTTCGCTACTTTAATAATTTGATATGTGGGTGGACCGCTGCTTAGGTGTTGTTCTTACTTGAACAAACCTCCTACTTATGATTAACCCTTTTGCAAGCATCCGCAACTACGAGAAAAGTATTAAGATAAAATCTAACCATAGCATTAAACTTTTGGATGCAAATCAGTCCCTTGTGAAGTAGTGCATAAACTAGGGTTTAAGCTTCTGTCACTCCCACAACCCATCATCTAATAACTACTCCACAGTGCATTCCCTTAGGCCCTAATAAGATGAAGTGCCATCTAGCTGTCGGGGGCGATGCTGATTCCCGCCAACACCTATGGGGACAGGGCCCCTTTTTGGTTCGGTGGGGGGCGGAGAGCGCACAAAGAGCGGATCGAGGCAGTGCACGCGGGGAGATTTTTACCCAGCTTCGGGCCGCACGGATGCGTAAAACCCCACTGCTGCTTGTTTGTGTATATTGGATTCTTGCTCAGGAGCGATGGACGCTGCCAGACTGAGCGTAAGAGTGTTTCTGGTGTTGAACGAACTGAGCTGGCCGAGCCTCTGAACTCTCCGACCCTCAGAACCCACTCTACGTTGCGCTCGGGCCTCCTTTTATACTCAAGGGGTCACCGACCGGGGGCAACATAGACAAGAAGGGTAAAAATGGAAAAGGATGCGGTAGGTGCAGCTACCGCTACTGTGGATACAGTGCACCCTACCTAACTCTGACGGCAGGGGACAAGGGCATTAAATGCCTGTCTGAGTCTCCTAAACAGTGCAAAAGGTGACCGTTAGGAGTGCCACCGTTTGCCACGATAGGCTTCTCTTCATCTCCGCTTGCCACCACGTACCCCTAGCTGCACGGCCTCCCACCACGTGCGCTCTAGGAGAGTCCCAGAGCGACACGTTAGCAGGTGAGCTGGAGCGCGGGCACGCAGTGGGGGTTTCCCGCGGCAAGCTCCTTGCTGCGGCCGTCGTCTTGTCGCGTCCGGAAGCTTGTCGCTCGCCGGATCTTGCCGGGACGCAGGGCGCGTCGCGGCAAGCCTTCTTGGTATGTCTTGAGTGGCCTTCCCGACAAGCTCCTCTTGCCGGGGTCTTGTCTCTTCCCGGCAAGCTCCTCTTGCCGGGGCCTTGGTTGGCCTTCCCGGCAAGCTCCTCTTACCGGGGCCTTGGTTGGCCTTCCCGGCAAGCTCCTCTTACCGAGGCCTTGGTTTGAGTACTTTGTTCTTGAATGGTCTTCAAGGGAACCACGGAGGGTCCTGGCGGTCACCCGGCAAGCCTTGCCGCGGGGCGCTGCAACTGCCCGTGCACAAGTTCGGGGTAATAGGGTACCCCTACTCTAGTACACCGACAGGAGCCCCCGGGCCTGGGCCATACACGGTGCCGAGCGCTGTTGGGCCAGGCCCAAAACAGTGCACGGGCACGCGCGGCCTAGGTCACGCCGAATCTAACTCTGCTCCCACCGCGCACGCCCAGAACGGCACGCGTCAAACGCGGCGTCGTGGGAGAGATCGTGGGAGTTTGTTCACTTGGAAGGCCGAAACGTCCGCCCCGTCCCTCTTTATAAGCAGGGGAAACAGGGGCATTTCCTCCATCCTCGCTATTCGCTGTTGCAATCTCAGAAGCCTCCGCCGCCCCCCTCCGCTTCCAAAGTCGAAAGAGGGCAGCGCTCCGCTCCCGTCGCCGCCGCCACCACCAGCGCCGTCGATCTCCCCCATCGCCTCCGCCATGCCTCCGAAGCCTGGAAAGGGGAAGGACACGAAGGCCGCGACCGCGAAAACTGT
>NC_041385.1:665342949-665371799 GCF_002162155.2 Triticum dicoccoides | reverse complement strand
AGGGAGTGGTACTATCTCTTCTAGTCAACGGAGACGCGGGCGCATCCGCGCACAAAGGTACTCTCCGTCGTCGCCTCGCGAGCAGCTCCAGCTAACGGGTATCCTTTCTTCGTCGTGTTCTTCTACTGCGGGCTCTGCCCGCCATTCTCTGATTTCTTCTGTGATATCATGAACACCTACGGACTCCACCTCCTTGATTTCACCCCCAACGCTGTTCTGACCATGGCAGTTTTCGCCCATCTATGCGAAAACTTTGTCGGAGTCCACCCCAACGTAGCTCTCTTCCGCCATTTCTTTATGCCTCGTGTCGAGAGAGGGGAACCTCTTGCCGGCGGGATTGCCTGGATCTCGCGGGCCGGCAAGAAGGAGACCTATCTGGAGGGGGAACTCCGCAGCAAGTGGGACGAGTGGAGAGCAGATTGGTGCTGGATTGTAGAAGAGAGCCCGCAGCCGTTCACCGCCCTGCGCCAAGCCTCAGCAGTGTGCGGCAATGACTGGAGCGCTCTGTCCGCGGACGACGACAAGCTGACGATCGCCACTACTCGGATCTTGCGTCTCAGGCTTGCCGGGTTGACTGTAGGAGCTGTCGGCGCAGATTTCCTTCGCCGGCGCATCGCCCCTCTGCATGCGAGGGGGAGACCTGCCTGGGAATTTGGAGGCCCGGCGGATATAATGAGGTTGCGTCCAGGCCTCAACTTCAATTTCACCGTCCTAGAGTTGGACGGGATGCTTAAGGAGATATTCAAGCATGACCCATAGCATCCCGAGTGGTTCAGGTTGCCGGCAGGCGTCGTTCCTCTGTGCAACAACTCCTCGCGCGACCGCGTCTGTGCAATGATGCCGTTGTGTGACTGGCACGGGATCGCTCCAACTTGGCAAGAGCCCACCGGCGACGTCGTGCAGCAGTTCTTTGACAGCCTAGTGGAGGTGGCGGTCAATGCTGACGATAAGAAGCTCCTCACCCGCGACACCACTGAGCAAGAGATGGAGCGCATCGCCACCAGGGCAAAAGAGGCGGCGGCAGCCGCGGCCGCGGGTGAATTCAGGTTCACCATGGAGGAAGCGGACGCGGCGTTGGCGATGAGCATTGCCGAACGGGAGCAGACCGAAGAGGAAGAAAAGCTCGCCACGCCCGATGCTGAGTCGAACGAGCCCGCCGAGGGTACGAGCGGCCCGCCACCTCCGGGGAGCTTGCCGGGAGCAGGACCCGGAACGCAGCCCCCAATGCAGCCAAGAAGGTGCCTCAGCAGGATCGGGGATGCAGCAGGGCGGCAAGCTGGTCAACAGCCGCAGCGCCGCACGACGCGCTCCACTGCGGTAAGTACGGTCGCCGCGGGGGCGCCTCCTGCCGCAGTGGCAACTGGGGCGGGGTCGTCTCGGGCTGGCGCCGCAGTCCCCGCCAAGCGGCCAAGGGATCCTACCCCTCCACCTCGTCGCGCCGGAGGTGGGCCGAACTTCGACCTCTCCGCGCTCAGCTCCGATGAGGAAGAGGAAGAAGAGTAAGATTCCCTTGCTTGTTCTTGTAGTTCTTCAACTTGCTGATCTTGTCTTGCATCAGATCTGATTCACCCTGGGCTCTCCTTTTCAGGACTCTGGCCCAGAGGGCGGCGAAGAGGGCCAAGGCTCAGGTGGTGGTCATCGAGGACGAGCCCACTGCGACGACAGGTGGCGCGCCCGAGTCTACCTTGCCGGACCCGGCCATCACTTCGCAGAGCAGCCCCCAGCGCAGCCCCCAGCGTAAGCATATGGTTTACTTTCTGCTTCTGGATGCGCGTGGTTGCTCTTTTCCTTTGTTGACATCCGATCTCTATTTTGTTTGTGCAAGAGCAGAACAGCTTGATCAGGAGGGCGTGGTGATCTCCTCCGACTCGTCGTCTGCTTCGACTACGCCGCCAAGGGCGGACTCCCCGGCAAGGGAGCGTCCTCCGGTAAGGGAGGAGCCTCCGGCAAGGGAGGAGTCTCCGGCAAGGGACAGCGCCAACGATCCGCCGGCAGTGGAGGCCACGACGGCAGATCCTAGCACAGGTAGCCCTTCTTGCCCGAAACTTTCCTTGTAGTCTTCTGCTGATTTCTCTTCTCGAACACTTGTTTGATTTCTCCTTCTTCTTTGGTCGTCAGACCCACCCTCCACGGATCCGATGGAGACCGAGGCGGGCGGCGAAGAAGACGCGCGCGGCAATACTGATGATGCCGCGGCCACCGAAGAAGGAGCCGGCGCTAACGTGCCCGCCAGCGAAGAGGCCGCCAAGGCTGCCGCCGAGGAAGCTGGCGGGGGATCTGGCGATCGCACTAACGGCTCTGAGGCCGCAGGAGCGTCAGGCGCTACACCGACCCCCGATCCCTCCGCCGCTGCCGCAGCGCCAGGCTCCGAGGAGCCCCAGCCCGGCGCCTATCTGAAGGCTGGCGAGGGTATCTTCATCAAGATCCCCTGGGCGTCGAGCTCCAGGGCGCCGGTGGAAGGAGAAGCTCTGGATGGAGAGGTGCTTGCCTCCGCCGGGTTGTCGATCGTCGACGCGCCGGGAAGCAGCAGTGAAGAGCCCGAGGAGGAGCGGCTGCTGCGGAGGCTGCTGGCGCTCTACCGCGCCCGCCAAGTCAAGTTGGAGTCCTGGGAAGCGCTTGTCGTGAGGGTGAGCGTGGACATAGAGAAGCATGCGGAGGAGCTCCGGGGTCTTCGTCAAGAAACTCTCCGGGCCTTGGCGGAGGAGCGGGAGCAGCTTGCCGAGGAACGGAAGGCCTTCCTCCTTGAGAAGGCCGAAGCTGAAGAGCAGCAGCGGCTCACCGGCGAGAAGCTGTACGCGCGAGAAGGCGAGCTGACTCAACGGAAAGTGAACCTCGACAGCCACGAAGAGGAGCTTGCCGCGCGCTAACGGGCACTTGGCGGGACGCTCCAAGAGGCAAAGGATACGGTTGCGACTGCCGAGGCCGCCAAGAAAGAGTTGGAGGCAAAGGTGGCGCAGCTAGAAACTGATCTGAAGGTTGGTGGCGAAGAGCTTGCCGCCCTCAAGCTAGAGCGCGAGAAGGACGCCCTTGCCCACGGTGAGCTACAGGGCCGACTCGCCGAGAGGGGCAAGGAATTGAGCTTCGCCAAGGATTCCAACGCTGATCTGACGCTGAAGCTGGCCACCTTGACGGAGACGTTGGACAGTGCCAGGAAACGGGAGGCAGACTTGAAGAAGGACATCGAGGCCAACGAGGCGCTGCTTGCGAGGGCCGCCGAAACCCAGAATCTTCTCAGAGATACTGTGGAGCTCTGGACGGAGGGCCTCGTGGACATTGCTGCAGTCATCGAACAGGAGTTGGTGCAATTGGGGGTGGAAGGCTTCGGGTACTCCTCCGACGAGAACCTCCAACCCAGCGCCAAGCTCACTTTGTTCTTCAAAGGCGTGGCGGCGGCGCTCCAGCAACTCCGGGAACGGATCCCAAAGCAGTTGGCCGACGAGTCACGCTCGATTTGTGCCGGAGTTTTGGAGAAGGTGCTGGTGAAGGTGGCCTTCCGCAATCCGGGCCTCAACCTCACCAATGTCCTCAGGAAGCTGCCGGCGGACGCTGATCTTGACGCACTTAAGGCCCTCGTCGCACCCATCGTCGACAGGGTGAACGAGGTCAAAAGGGTTGACGGCGGTCGCGTAGATTAGGCCGTCCATTTTCTTCTTTTCTTGTTGCTGCCAGTCATGTCATGGGAACACTTTATTAGAGGCGCGACAAGTTATTCTTGTAATATAACTCTATCTTAGGCAACAAATAGCGGTGTTACTTCCTTTACTCGACTCTTGGCTTTCTATGGTCCTGCCCTACGCTTTCTAGGGAAACTTGCCGGTGCAGGCACTCTTGCCGCGAGCGCCGAGTGCGGAACTTCAGCAGCCTGCTGGCGGGGCCGCTACCGACAAGCAACCTTGTCGCAACTAGTTGCAGCTCACTTAAGTTGTTGAGCGGACTCAAACAAAGTAAGGGCGCTAGCGGCTCACTTAAGTTGCTGAGCGGACTCGAAGCAAAGTAAGGGCGCTGGCAGCTCACTTAAGTTGTTGAGCGGACTCGAAACAAAGTAAGGGCGCAGCTAGCTGTGAATTGGTTCCTCCGCGCACAGGTTTTTCATACAAAGCACGGTCGTTCAAGGAAAATAACTCAAAAACTGATCGCTCAAGCTTTAGTAACTTAGCTTTTCTGTCGTCTGCTTCCCGGCAAGGAGAAACCTTCTTTTTTTTGAACGGCCTGGTCCACACCATCATCTTCTCCTTCCCCCCTGGTAAACCTTGTGGGCGAGGGAACCTTCCTTCTTTTGAGAAAGAGACAGAGAAATAAAGCAATGATATGGAGCCTTGGGCTCGTTATCGCTTACCGGGGTCTGGTGCTGCACAAAATGTCAGATAATATATGCGAAAAAGGATCATAGCATAAGGAAATTGACAAGATGTGCGGGGCACATGAACTTTACTAGTGCACGGGGTCTGCGCCCGGCTCTGTACAAAGGATTACATGCAACAGCGGCAAGACTTGTACAGAAAGGTGGTTGCCGGACAGGGTCCGACAACCGCGCCTTATGGGTAAAACTTACGAAGATGCTCGATGTTCCAGGAGTTGCTCACCGGAATGCCATCTTCGGTCTCAAGGCGGACAGCGCCGGGCCTAGTGACTCGTTTCACCCGATAAGGGCCTTCCCACTTCGGTGTCAACTTGTTAGAATTCTTGGCCGACTGAACGCGCCGAAGAACAAGGTCGCCTTCCTCGAGACTCCTGGTATTGACTATGCGGCTATGGTAGCGGCGCAGAGCTTGCTGGTAGCGAGCGGCTCGCACAGCAGCCTGGAGATGGTCTTCCTCAAGGAGCAGCGCGTCATCTTGCCGCAGTTGCTCTTGCTCGAGCCCATCATAAGCGAGCACTCGAGGTGACCCGTATACGAGTTCCATGGGGAGAACTGCCTCCGCTCCATAGACTAGAGCGAAGGGTGTCTGGCCAGTGGCTCGATTTGGCGTCGTCCTGATCGACCAAAGAACCACCGGCAGCTCCTCGATCCAGTTTCTTCCGCACTTGTGTAGCCTGTCGAAAGTTCTGGTCTTGAGGCCTCGCAGCACTTCAGCGTTTGCCCTCTCCGCTTGACCGTTGCTTCTTGGATGAGCAACAGAAGTGAAGAAGACCTTGGCGCCAAGATCTCGGACGTACTGCATGAAGGTGCGGCTCGTAAATTGCGTGCCGTTGTCGGTGATGATCCTGTTCGGGATCCCGAAACGGCAAACAATCGACCTGAAGAACTTGACCGCTGACTGTGCTGTCACCTTCCTCACTGGTTCCACTTCCGGCCACTTTGTGAACTTGTCGATTGCAACGTACATGAACTCAAAGCCCCCGACAGCTCGGGGGAAGGGGCCGAGGATGTCGAGCCCCCAGACCGAAAATGGCCAGGATAAAGGGATCGTCTGGAGAGCTTGAGCTGGCTGGTGTATCTGTTTGGAATGGAACTGGCACGCTTCACACTTGGTTACTTGTGCAGTTGCATCCTGGAGGGCTGTCGGCCAGAAGAAGCCTTGTCGGAATGCTTTGCCGACAAGGGCTCTTGCGCCAATGTGGTGACCACATATGCCTCCATGTATCTCTGGCAACAGTTGTTGTCCATCTTCCCGGCGAATGCACTTCAATTTCACACCGTTGAGTCTTATTCTGTACAGTGTGCTGTCGACAAACTTGTACATACTTGACTGCTGGGCTACTTTTTCAGCTTCTTCTTGCTCTTCGGGAAGCTCTCCTGTCTGGAGGAAACGGACAATCTGTTGCGCCCATGCTGGAGCTTGCGGCTCGACAACAAGGACTAAAGGCATACCTGTTGCTGCGGGAACATCCACTTCTACGGCAAGAACCTGTGGTTCTGCCGGAGCGTGATATTCCCCGGCAAGCTTGCCGGAGCAAAACTTGTCAGGAGCGTTTGCTTCGACGGAACAAACCACAAGGTTTGCCGGAGCAGACTGCCCCTCAGCACCGTAGGCGTTGTTTTTGGGGACTTTCTTGGCGGCGGCTTCGGGGTGCTCTGCCGGAAAGTAGTCACCAGAAACCAACTTCCTCTTCTTATTCTGTCCAGTTGATGGTGTCACGAAAGGTTGAGTCAGCTTGAGCACAAAGATCCCTGGTTCCACAGGCAACTTTAGTGCAGCGCATTTTGACAGGCCATCAGCAATGTCATTCTGAGCTCTTGGGATATGCTCCATTTGCACGCCGTCAAAGTGCTCTTCTAGCTTCCTCACTTCATCAACATATGCTTCCATCAACGGGCTCTGGTAGTTCTTGTTTACTTGGCAGACGACAAGCTGCGAGTCACCCCTGATAATGAGCTTCTTGATCCCAAGGTCGGCTGCTATTTTGAGACCGGCAAGCAATCCTTCATACTCTGCAGTATTGTTGGTTGCTTGCTCTTTGGGAAAGTGCATCTGGACTATGTATTTGAGGTGCTCTCCGGTGGGTGCGATAAGCAGCACGCCAGCACCGGCGCCTTGCAGCGAGAAGGCACCATAAAAGTACATCAGCCACTCTTTGCTTGTCTCCTTGACGGGGATGCTCGTCTCTGGAATTTCTTCATCTGGAGTTGGTGTCCACTCTGCTATGAACTCTGCCAATGCCCTGCTTTGGATAGTTGCAGTGCTCTCAAACTTGAGGCCAAAGCTTGACAGTTCCAAGGCCCACTCGACAATCCTGCCTGTTGCTTCTGGATTCTGCAGTATCCTCGACCTAGCCCCCTGGAGAAGGGAGCTGACAAAGTAAACTGGGCGCTGCACTATCTTCTTCTGCACGTCCTTGCACATCTGCGCAGATCCATCTTTGTCGGGATCAGAGCTTGCCGGACCAGAGCTTGTCGGAGAAGCCCCCTGCTTGTCGCCAGATTCACTTGCTGCGGTTGCTGGCTCATCGTCCGCCTCCCTCTCCGTTACTAACGCAGCACTAACCACTTGATTGGTTGCCGCTAGGTACAGCAGCAACTTCTCTTGTGGCTTAGGTGCGACAAGTATTGGAGTGGAGGACAGGTACCTCTTCAAGTCCTGCAGCGCAGCCTCCGCTTCCGGAGTCCATTTCATTGGACCTGCCTTTTTCAGTATTTTGAAAAATGGCAGGGCGCGCTCAGCAGACTTAGAGATAAACCTGCTGAGAGCAGCCACGCAACCGGCAAGCCTTCGCACCTCCTTGATGCGCTTCGGTGCTTCAATCTGCTCGATGGCCTTAATCTTGTCGGGGTTGGCTTCAATTCCCCGTTGAGACACAAAGAACCCGAGAAGCTTGCCGGAAGGGACTCCAAACACACACTTCTCGGGGTTGAGCTTGAGGTTGATCTTGCGTAGATTTCCAAAAGTTTCTTCTAAATCTTGGATCAGGGTAGCCTTGTCCTTGCTCTTAACCACTATATCATCCATGTAGGCTTCCACATTTATGTGTATCTGTGGCTCAAAAGCGACGTGGACCACTCTTGCAAATGTTGAACCAGCATTCTTCAACCCAAAGGGCATTCGTACAAAACAGTATGTGCCACAAGGGGTGATAAATGCGGTTTTCTCCTCATCTTCTTCTGCCATGAAGATTTGATGGTACCCTGAGTACGCATCAAGAAATGAAAGCAAATCACATCCAGCTGTGGAGTCAACAATCTGGTCAATGCGCGGCAAGGGAAATGGATCTTTGGGACAAGCTTTATTGACATCAGTGAAGTCTATACAAAGCCTCCATTTCCCGTTCACTTTGCGCACGACCACTGGATTGGCCAACCACGTGGGATGGAGCACTCCTCTGACAAGGCCTGCTACTTCCAATTTCCTGATCTCTTCTGCAATGAACTCCCCTACCTGGCGCGCCAGGGATGTCGGGGGTGATGCTGATTCCCGCCAACACCTATGGGGACAGGGCCCCTTTTCGGTTCGGTGGGGGGCAGAGAGCGCACAAAGAGCGGATCGAGGCAGTGCACGCGGGGAGATTTTTACCCAGCTTCGGGCCACACGGATGCGTAAAACCCTACTGCTGCTTGTTTGTGTATATTGGATTCTTGCTCATGAGCGATGGACGCTGCCAGACTGAGCGTAAGAGTGTTTCTGGTGTTGAACGAACAGAGCTGGCCGAGCCTCTGAACTCTCCGACCCTCAGAACCCACTCTACGTTGCGCTCGGGCCTCCTTTTATACTCAAGGGGTCACCGACCGGGGGCAACGTAGACAAGAAGGGTAAAAATGGAAAAGGATGCGGTAGGTGCAGCTACCGCTACTGTGGATACAGTGCACCCTACCTAACTCTGACGGCAGGGGACAAGGGCATTAAATGCCTGTCTGAGTCTCCTAAACAGTGCAAAAGGTGACCGTTAGGAGTGCCACCGTTTGCCACGATAGGCTTCTCTTCATCTCCGCTTGCCACCACGTACCCCTAGCTGCACGGCCTCCCGCCACGTGCGCTCTGGGAGATTCCCAGAGCGACACGTTAGCAGGTGAGCTGGAGCATGGGCACGCAGTGGGGGTTTCCCGCGGCAAGCTCCTTGCTGCGGTCGTCGTCTTGTCGCGTCCGGAAGCTTGTCGCTCGCCGGATCTTGCCGGGACGCAGGGCGCGTCGCGGCAAGCTTTCTTGGTATGTCTTGAGTGGCCTTCCCGACAAGCTCCTCTTGCCGGGGTCTTGTCTCTTCCCGGCAAGCTCCTCTTGTCGGGGCCTTGGTTGGCCTTCCCAGCAAGCTCCTCTTACCGGGGCCTTGGTTTGAGTACTTTGTTCTTGAATGGTCTTCAAGGGAACCACGGAGGGTCCTGGCGGTCACCCGGCAAGCCTTGCCGCGGGGCGCTGCAACTGCCCGTGCACGAGTTCGGGGTAATAGGGTACCCCTACTCTAGTACACCGACACTAGCCGGCATTCACATGACATCACTAAGGGAATCACAACATACATATCATCAAAATATTGAACACATATCAAGTCCACATAATTACTTGCAACAAGATTTCTCCCGTGACCTCAAGAACAAAAGTAACTACTCACAAATGATAATCATGCTCAAGATTAGAGGGGTATTAAATAGCATAATGGATCTGAACATATAATCTTCCACCAAATAAACCATATAGTAATCAACTACAAGATGTAATCAACGCTGCTAGTCACCCACAAACACCAATCTAAGGTTCCGGTACAAAGATTGAACACAAGACATGAACTAGGGTTTGAGAGAAGATGGTGATGTTGAAGATGTTGATGGAGATTTCCCTCCCCAAGATGGGAGAGTTGGTGGTGATGACTATGACGATGATTTCCCCCTCCGGGAGGGAAGTTCCCTCGGTGGGATCGCTCCGCCGGAGGGCAAAAGTGTTCTTGCCCAAATTCCGCCTCGAGACCACAGCTCTTCGTCCCGAAAGTCCCCCTCTGATTTTTTCTAGGTCAAAATAACTTATATACCAGAAGATGGGCACTGGAGGTGGGCCGAGGAGGGCACAACCCACCAGGGCGCGCTTGGGCTCCCTCGCGCGCCCAGGTGGGTTGTGCCCACCTGGTGGGCCCCTGTGGTAGTTATTTGCTCCAAAACTTCTTAAATATTCCATAAAAAATCTCTGTGAAGTTTTATCTAATTTGGAGTTGCGTAGAATAGGTAGCTCTAACGTGCTTTTTCAGGTCCAAAGTTCCAGCTGCCGGTATTCTCCCTCTTTGTGTAAACCTTGCATATTATGAGAGAAAAGTCATTAGAACTACTCCCAAAAGCATTATTATGCATAAAAACATTATAAATAACAATAGGAAAACATGATGCAAAATGGACGTATCAAGGACATGACATGTATGTATCATTTCTATTAAGGATAACAAGATGGGGTTTATTCCTACATGAATAGATCTTGTCTGCATCATGTTATCATTCTTATTGCATTACTCCATTTTTCCATGAAATTAATACACTAGATGCATGATGGATAGCGGCTGATGTGTGGAGTAATAATAGTAGATGTAGGTAGGAGTCGGTCTACTAATCTTGGACGTGATGCCTATATAATGATCATTGCCTGGATATTGTCATAATTATTTGAAGTTCTATCAATCGCCCAACAGTAATTTGTTTACCCGTCGTATGCTATTTTTTCGAGAGAAGCCACAAGTGAAATCTACGGCCTCCTTGTCTCTTCCTTATCATATTTGCCTTCAAGATCTATTTTTATTCACTTTTATTTTCAGATTTATTAATCCAAAACCCCAAAAATACCTTGCTGCATTTTTATTATTTATTTTATTTTGCATTTTATCAAGATCTATTTATCCAATCTATCACAATTTTTATCCCGCCAATGTGCCAATTTCTAGCGTCGTTACCCAAAATGGATTGACAACCCCTATAACACGTCATATTGCAAATATTTGTTCTTTGTGTGCAGGTACCATTTACATAGTGTTGCTTGGTTCTCCTACTCGTTCGGTAACCTTGGTCTCATCACTGAGGGAAATACCTACCGTAGTTGTGCTACATCATCCCTTCCTCTTTGGGGAAATACCGACGTAGTTCAAGCAGCATCAGTGACATGGTTGTTTTGATTCCTTCTTTATTGCGTCACCCATGATTAATAATTACTCTTTTCATGTGGTTGATGGAACCAATTCCCATGCTTCCTATTCCCATGGTTTGTACATGATTAATATTGCATATTGCCACATGTCTCCATTAGTTGCCTCTATAATGTCGATATGTATTGTGTGCCATAACGCTTTTATGTGTGAAAATAAGAATGACCCCATAGCCTTCTCACATATTGTTGGAAATTTTGACATGATGTATGTGAAGCATGCTTGTCTTCCCTCTTTGCACCATATACCTAGTGCCACGAATGTAAACATTGTTGCATCAAATTATTCATGCACTTTTGATCCTAATGGTTATGTGCAAGAGAAGAGACACATCATGATGAAGGATGTGTTTATCTACCATGCACATAATTTGCTTTGTTGTGTGCATGTTCAGGAACCTTCGAACCCTCGTCAACTCCTACTCACCATGAATTTACCATCCAAGTTTTTGAGAGTGAGCCACATACATTCTCCACCCGACGAGCTTCTACATCACACTTGCTTGAGTATCGACATTGTGAGGTATGCACAAAGACATGCTTTCAAGGTGATATGCTTCTCTTTTGAGAATTCCACAACCTTGAGCGTGGATACTGTAGATCACACTACATGTGTTGCTTGCCCCCATGTCACATAATGGTCATATTTGACCACTTATTTGCACACATGTTAATGATATAAAATAGCATATAAATACATATAAAGCATCCAAGATTGATAATATAATAGCTTGAAACAATAAAAAATTATAGATACGTTGGAGATGTATCAATATTGTTCACTAGGATTGCGTGGTTCTCGTTTCGGTTTGATAACATTGGTTCTCATTGAAGGAAATACTTATCAGCTACTATATTGCTTCGCCCCACTCTTTGGGGAAAATCCCAACGCATCTCACAAGTAGCAATTTGCAAGACCTCCACTTGTGGAGAATAAAAACCTTCTAGAAGCATCAATCCCCATCTCTCCTAGAGATTTGGATGAACTACCTTTGTATCTTTATTTCCCTAGTTGTTCTTAGATCTTAATGCGCCTCATGTATTGCCTGTGATTTCAGGAGTACGTGTTGTGAATCTTGTCCAACAAAGTGTTTTCCCGTTTGATTTCTCTATGTTTTCCCTCGTGTTGTTTGTGTTCGTCCTCCAATCCACCTTCAATTCTTGAAGATCGGGACACTTTGGCTTGTACCCCACATCACCCGGCCTACTGCTCCTACTGACTGGATGCTCCACCTCCGACCGAGTCGAGACGCCTATTCAAGCTTCGCCCCTGGGTCATGGCGGCGGACTCGCCGTGTTGAACTGCTACTCTCGACCAGAGCGACAAAGCCCTAGATCAAATTTTGAGATGTTGTGTGCTCTTGCTGACTTTTCATGACTTTGCGATGCTGGCTCTTTGATGCACCCAAGTTTGAGATTCAATTGATGCATTTGATTAGCCCATGTCTCTCCTATATATCTGAACATTTTATTAAACTAGTGATATTGAATTGAAATAATTGATGTATTTGATTGTGTATGTACTCAAATTGAGTCATTTTTGTGTCAATTTGGGGAATAATATAATGTGTTTTGGGGTAGTTATAAGTGCTAAATTTTCAAATGTTCATGAAAAATTCTAGGCCCGGGGTTGATTCAATCCTAGCTTCATCACTGAGTCTGGCTGAATCGGACGGTAGCTGCAAGGAGACACAGAATGATGCAGGTAACCAAACACAGACCATCATGTCACTCGGATGAACCATGTGGAAAATCCAATCTCATTGGCCCAACGGTGGCAAGTTTGAGTTGTAGAGTGTGGGTGGCGCGGCAGGTAGGGTTTGTTGTTCCAGTGAGCAACACATGTCTTGAATTGGTCCGATTTTCAAGATGAAAGTTTGAACACCCTTTTTTCTCTCATATAATAATTATTAGAGCTTTGTTTTTTTTGTAAAAAGAGTAGCGCAAAGTTTTTTTGGGCGGGGAGTGGTGCAAAATATATAGGGAAATATTTCGAGTCAAAGCGTCGACCGAACGCTCCATCGAACGCGCGCAAGACGTGGGATCGAATTTGATACAACTACCATGAGGTATCTGTTGCGGGTCCATAGGTCATCCCCACTCTCCCTTATCTTCTCTTGCTCTGCCTTATCTTCTCCCATGATGAACTTCTCCCAAATCATTTCTCTCATCCACCTCGTCGCCACCTCAAAATCCATCTCTCTCATTGTCTCACAAAATTTGATGAACGGTCGTCCTCCTCCACTCTTTCCTCTTGGATCATCTTCCTCCTCTGGCAACGAGCTCCACACATGCTGCAAATGTTGCACCCCCATCGACTTTCTCCCCTAGCAGTACATACGGGGTTGCAGCTCCCACTATTGCAAGAGAGAGGATTTAGTGTCGTGAGGTTGTTGCTGCTAGCAATCAACGCCATAGCCGCACCCTCCCCCTCATCTAGTCGTGGTATGATACGTCCATTTTGCATCATGTTTTCCTACTATTATTTATAATGTTTTTATACATAATAATGCTTTATGGAGTAATTCTAATGTCTTTTGTCTCATAATATGCAAGGTTTACACAAAGAGGGAGAATATCGGCAGCTGGAATTCTGGACCTGAAAAGCTATGTCAGAGATACCTATTCTACATATCACCAAATGAGCTGAAAATTTACGGAGAATTATTTTGGAATATTTAATAAATATTGGAGAAAATAACTACCAGCAGGGAGTCACCTGGTGACCACAAGACACCAGGGCATGCCAGGGCCCCCAGGCGCGCCCTGGAGGGTTGTGGCCAGCCCAGCCCACCATCGGTGCCCATCTTCTGGTACTTAAGGTCTTTTGACCTAGAAAAAATATTGGGAGAACTTTCGGGACAGAGCGCTGCCGTCTTGAGGCGAAACTTGGGCAGGAGCACTTTTTCCCTTCGGCAGAGCGATTTCGGCGCGGAACTTCCCTCCCGGAGGGGGAAATCGAAGCCATCATCATCACCAACAACCCTCTCATCTTTGGAAGGCCAATATTTATCAATGTCTTCAACAGCACCAACTCCTCTCAAACCCTAGTATATCTCTTGTGTTCAATCTTTGTTCCGGAACCTTAGATTGGTACTTGTGGGTGACTAGTAGTGTTGATTAGATCTTGTAGTTGGTTACTATATGGTTTATTTGGTGGAAGATTATATGTTTAGATCCATTAAGATATTTAATACCCCTCTGATCTTGAGCATGATTGTCATTTGTGATTAGTTACTTTTGTTCTTAAGGTCACAGGAGAAATCATGTTGTAAGTAATCGTGTGAAGTTGATATATGTTCGATATTTTGATGATATGTATGTTGTGATTCCCATAGTGGTGTCATGTAAATGTCGACTACATGGCATTTCACCAACTTTGGGTTTAAGGGAATGCATTGTGGAGTAGTTATTAGATGATGGGTTGCTAGAGTGACAGAAGCTTATGCGCTACTTCATAAGGGACTGATTTGGATCCATATGTTTAACACTATGGTCTTTGCTCGTAGTTGCGGATGCTTGCAATGGGGTTAATCATAATTGGGAGGTTTGTTCAAGTAAGAACAGCACCCAAGCACCGGTCCACCCACATATCAAATTATCAAAGTAGCAAACGCAAATCAAACCAACATGATGAAAGCGACTAGATGAAATTCCCGTGTGCCCTCAAGAACACTTTGCTTATTATAAGAGACCGTTTTGGCATGTCCTTTGCCACAAAAGGATTGGGCTACCTTGCTGCACTTTATTCACTGTTACCATTACTTTATCGTTACAAATTATCTTTCTATCAAACTACCTATTACCGACAATTTAGTGCTTGCAAAAATTACCTTGCTGAAAACTGCCTGTCATTTCCTTCTGCTCCTTGTTGGGTTCGATACTCTTACTTATTAAAAGGACTATGATTGATCCCCTATAATTGTGGGTCATCAAGACTCCTTTATGGCACCATTGTCGGGGACTTGTCTAGGTTAGAAATTATTCTTGATGACCCACTACCTATTGATGATAGCTTTCTTGATGAACAACTAGTTGTAATAAATGTTTCTCATAACACTCCTTGGTATGCTGACTATGCTGATTACATTGTTGCTAAATATATACCACCTAGTTTCACATACCAACAAAATAAAAAAATCTTCTATGATTTAAGACACTACTTTTGGGATGACCCACATCTTTATAAATAAGGAGTAGATGGTATTATTAAACATTGTGTACCTGAGCATGAACATGAACAAATCCTATGGAAATGTCACTCCGAAGCCTATGGAGGACATCATGCGGGAGATAGAACTGCTCACAAGGTATTGCAATGTGGTTTTTACTAGCTTACTCTCTTCAAGGATGCCCGTAAGTTTGTCTTGTCTTGTGATGAATGTCTTAGAATTGGAAATATCGATAAGCATCGGGAAATGCCTATGAATTATTCACTTATTGTTGAACCATTTGATGTTTGGGCTTTTTTATATGGGATGTTTTACTTCCTCTAATGGGTATACACATATTTTGGTTGTTGTTGATTATGTTACTAAGTGGGTAGAAGCTATTCCATAGTGTTGATAATCACACCTCCATTAAAATGCTTATAGAAGTCATTTTTTCAAGGTTTGGAGTCCCTAGATATTTAATTATTGATGGTAGTTCACACTTTATTCATGGTGCTTTCCAAAAAATGCCTTCTAAATATGATGTTAACCATAGAATTGCATCACCCTATCATCCTCAATCTAGTGGTCAAGTTGAACTTAGCAATAGAGAAATAAAATTAATATTACACTTTGGGCCTACAGAACAGCTTATAAAAATCCTATGGGTATGTCTCCTTATAAAATGGTTTATGTAAAAGCTTGGCATTTGCCTCTTGAATTTGAACATAAAGCATATTGGGTAATTAAAGAACTCAACTATGATTTCAAACTTGCCGGTGAAAAGAGGTTATTTGATATTAGTTCAACAGATGAATGGAGAACCCAAGCTTATGAAAATGCCAAACTATTCAAAGAAAAAGTTAAAAGATGGCATGACAAAATAATCCAAAAGCAGGAATTCAAAGTTGGAGAATATGTTCTTTTGTACAACTCTTGTTTTAGATTTTTTACAGGAAAACTTCTTTCCAAAAGGGAAGGGCCATATGTTATCGAAGAGATTTATCGCTCTGGAGCTATCAAGATTGATAATGCTCAAGGTACTAACCTGAAGGTGGTCAATGTAAAAAGAATTAAACAATATATCTTAGGTACGCCTATTAATGATGAAACTAATATTATTCAAACCATGACACCGGAGGAACACATAAAGAAACCTTGCATAACACTCCAAAACCCTGAAAAAGAGGAGGTACGTGATACGGTAAGTAAACGGACTCCAAAAAATCCGTAAAAATATCTTGTGTCAATTTTGGAATATTAGAAAAATTAGGAAAATAAGAAATAACCAGGAAAGTAACCGAGGTGGCTACGATACAGCAGGGCGTGCCAGCCCTTCCTAGCGCGTCCTGGTGGGTTGTGGGCCCCTCGGGCACCTTACCGAATCTGTTTTCCTTCCATATGCTTATTTCCCAAGATAAATAAATCCTTATATATACCTGGATGATTTGACCACTGCATCACAGAAAAATCATCTGTTCTTGTTTTGTTTTGTTTCTCTGTCAGATCTATTAAGCCAAGCATCATGTCTTCTCCCTCTCCCAACAACGTAGAAGAATATGCTTGCTTGATGAAGATGGAATTGAAAAGACAGTGGACAAAATAAGCTAACAAATAAGACAAGGGCAAGGAGGTTGCAGGAGATCAAGTCCTAGAGGGAAGGCGGGCTAGGCTAACAAAAGAATAGGAAGAAGGAGACTTCAACCTTATTACGATTATCTTACCCCCACTGAAATTGAAGCCTTTAGAGCCTTTGAAATGGTTCGTGTTCAGAATAAGTATCTCACTCATGAAAATATTTTGTTACAAGAGAAAATCACCGCCCTCCGGAGCATCATCCGTAGATTGGAGTACCTATTGAGCCTGAAGTGTGACGCTACTACCTCATCACCACCACCTTCATCATCTTCCCCACCAAAGGAGAATTGAGTACACGGGTATGGGCACTCCCCTTGGCTTGTGCCAAGCTTGGGGGAGGTGCCTCGGTATCGTATCACCATCGCTTTTATTATCTTTACCAATTTTAGTTCGACCCTTAGCTATTTCGTGATTTAGTTGATTAAATTTTAGCATGATGTATTTTCGGGTATTAGTTTCGTGATCTATCTATCTATGTAATCGAGTGAACGTTATATAATAAAGTTTAGTTCGAGTTTTTACTTCTTCACTTTTTTGTTGCAATCAAATAAAAAGAAATAATGAAAAAGATCATATGCTAATCTTATGGTAAGTAATGACATCACATAAGGAAAAGTACAAGTGGTAAAATTTATTGAAAATTCACAAACATAGCATTGGTCAATGATGCAATGCATGAAAGAATTAATAAGGGAAGAGAAAATTCACATGCAAATATACTATCTTGGACATATTTTATGATTGTGAGGCCCCATTAATTATTATATGTCAAAATTGTTGACATTGGACAAGGAAGACAACGTAATGATTTATGTTTGTTCTTATTCACATAGAAGTTATATTGTCATAGATCCTTTAACATGTGGTGCTTGCTCAATATCTTTGCTAGCCAAAATTCCGCACCAAGTAGAGATACTACTTGTGCATCCAAAAACCTTAAACCCAAACTCATGTCTTGAGAGTCCACCATACCTACCTATGGATGAGTAAGATCCTTCAAGTAAGTTGCCATTGGTGCAATAAGGCCATAAAAATTGCTCTGAATGTGTGTGATCATTTAGTGTAAGAGAAAACTGAGCGTTGTACGAACTTGTGATGGCAAAAGTAATAAAAGCGATGGATTGCATAATAAAGGTTGCTATCATAAGGGGCAATATAACGTGACGTTCTTCTGCATTGAGGGATTTGGCATACAAACCAAAAAGCGCATGACAACCTCTATTTCCCTCTGCGAAAGGCCTATCTTTTACTTTTTGTATTTGCTTTTATGCAAGAGTCAGAGTATTCTTCCCTATTCCTTTTTATTTTCTCTTTTTGCAGGCATCATGGCAAGGAAATATCTAGGCACATATATCCAGTTGAATGTGAGTGATCATGAGTTATTATTGTTGACATCACTCTTGAGATGAATGAGTTGGGAGGCGAAACTATAAGCCCCTAACTTTCTATGTGTCTGGTTGAATCTTTTTGCTCATATGTATGTTGTGAGTGCTAGCAATCATATAAGATTAAATGATAGTTGAGTATGTGGACTTGCCGAAAGGCTCCGATATGTGACCCTTCCTGAAAATATGATGAATTGTAGATGCAAAGTTGACTGGGAACATAGTTTGTTGGTTTCCAATAAAGTTTATATTTTCTACTTAGATGTTGTGATGAATTGTTACTTGTTCATGAGAAGTTAAATGATGAAGTTATATGATAAAAGTTATATGAAAAGGTTTTATGATAAAGTTTATTGCTGGTATAATAATAAGCATGATGCCGCTATGTCCATATTTTGTTTTTATCAACACCTCTCTCTCTCTCTCTTTCTCTAAACATGTGGACATGATTTTCAATATCGGCTTTCTCTTGAGGACAAGCGAGGTCTAAACTTGGGGAGTTGATATGTCCATTTTGCATCATGTTTTCCTACTGTTATTTATAATGTTTTTATACATAATAATGCTTTATCGAGTAATTCTAATGCCTTTTCTGTCATAATATGCAAGGTTTCACAAAGAGGGAGAATGCCGACAGCTGGAACTCTGGACCTGAAAAGCTATGTTAGAGATATCTATTATACACATCTCTGAATGAGCTAAAAATTTATGGTGAATTATTTTGGAATATTTAATAAATAACGGAGCAAATAACTATCATAGGGGGCCATCTGGAGACCACAAGACACTTGGCAGGTCCTGGTGGGTTCTGGCCAGCCCAGCCCACCTCTGCTGCCCATCTTCTAGTACTTAAGATCTTTTGATCTAGAAAAAATAAGGGAAAGACTTTCGAGACGCAACGCCACCGTTGATGTCTACTACACAACCTTCTTCTTGTAGACGTTGTTGGGCCTGCAAGTGCACAGGTTTGTAGGACAGTAGCAAATTTCCCTCAAGTGGATGACCTCAGGTTTATCAATCCGTAGGAGGCGTACGGTGAAGATGGTCTCTCTCAAACAACCCTGCAACCAAATAACAAAGAGTCTCTTGTGTCCCCAACACGCCCAATACAATGGTAAATTGTATAGGTGCACTAGTTCGGCGAAGAGATGAAGATACAAGTGCAAAATAGATAGTAGATAAAGGTATTTGTAATCTGAAATAATAAAAACAGCAAGGTAACAAGTGGTAAAAGTGAGCGTAAACGGTATTGCAATGATGGGAAACAAGGCCTAGGGTTCATACTTTCACTAGTGTAAGTTCTCTCAACAATAATAACATAGATAGATCATATAAGAAGCCCTCAACATGCAACAAAGAGTCACTCCAAAGCCACTAATAGCGGAGAACAAACGTAGAGATTATGGTAGGGTACGAAACCACCTCAAAGTTATCCTTTCTGTTCTATCTATTCAAGAGTTCGTAGTAAAATAACATAAAGCTATTCTTTACGCTCAATCCATCATAGAGTTCATACTAGAATAACACATTCAGACACAAATCAACCAAAACCCTAATGTCACCTAGATACTCCATTGTCACCTCAAGTATCCGTGGGCATGATTATACAATATGCATCACACAATCTCAGATTCATCCAACCAACATAAAAGTACTTCAAAGAGTGCCCCAAAGCTACTACCGGAGAGTCAAGAACGTGTGCCAACCCCTATGCATAGGTTCCCAATGTCACGAAACCCGCAAGTTGATCACCAAAACATACATCAAGTGGCACATGATATCCCATTGTCACCACAGATAATCACGGCAAGACATACATCAAGTGTTCTCATAAAGACTCAATCCGATAAGATAACTTCAAAGGGGAAACTCAATTCATCACAAGAGAGTAGACGGGGAGAAACATCATAAGATCCAACTACAATAGCAAAGCTCGGGATACATCAAGATCGTGCCATAGAGGGAACACGAGAGAGAACACGAGAGAGAGAGATCAAACACATAGCTACTGGTACATACCCTCAGCCCCGAGGGTGAACTACTCCCTCCTCGCCATGGATAGTGCCGGGATGATGAAGATGGCCTCCGGTGATGGGATCCCCCTCCGGCAGGATGCCGGAACAGGGTCCCGATTGGTTTTTCGTGGCTCTGGAGGCTTGGCGGCAGCGGAACTCCCGATCTAGGTTCTGTTCTGGAAGTTTTACAATACGTAGGTATATATGGGTGCAGGGGGTACGTCGGTGGAGCTACGGGGGCCCCACGAGGCAGGGGGGCACGCCCAGGGGGGTAGGGCGCGCCCCCCACCCTCGTGAGCACCTCCCGTATCTCCTGACATGCACTCCAAGTCCATCGGGTGGCTTTCCTTCCAAAAATAACGTCTCCAGTTGATTTCGTTCCGTTTTGACTCCGTCTGATATTCCTTTTCCTCGAAACACTGAAATAGGCATAAAACAGCAAATCTGGGTTGGGCCTCCGGTTAATAGGTTAGTACCAAAAATAATATAAGAGTGGAAAATAAAGCCCAATATTGCCTAAAACAGTAGATAAAGTAGCATGGAGCAATCAAAAATTATAGATACGTTGGAGACGTATCAAGCATCCCCAAGCTTAATTCCTGCTCGTCCTTGAGTAGGTAAATGGTAAAAAAGAATTTTTGATGCAGAGTGATACTTTGGCATAATTTCAATGTAAATCTTCTTAATTGTGATATGAATATTCATATCCGAAAGATTCAAGACAAAAGTTCATATTGACATAAAAATAATAATACTTCGAGCACACTAATCAAAATAATTATGTCATCTCAAAATAACGTGGCCAAAGAAAGTTCATCCCTACAAAATCATATAGTTAGGCTATGCTTCATTTTCGTCACACAAAGATGTTTCCAACTTCTATACCCCCGATGATAAGCCAAGCAATTGTTTCATACTTAAATAATCTCAAACTTTTTCAACTTTCACGCAATACATGAGCGTGAGCCATGGATATAGCACTATGGGTGGAATAGAATATGATGATGAGGATTGTGTGGAGAAGACAAAAAAGGAGAAAGTCTCACATTGACGAGGATAATCAACGGGCTATGGAGATGCCCATCAATTGATGTCAACATGAGGAGTAGGGATTGCCATGCAACGGATGCACTAGAGCTACGAATGCTCAACAAAAGAAAACTAGTGGGTGTGCATCCAACTTGCTTGCTCATGAAGACCTAGGGCATTTGAGGAAGCCCATCGTAGGAATATACAAGCCAAGTTCTATAATAAAAAATTCCCACTAGTATGAAAAAGACAACTTATGAGACTCACTATATGAAAAACATGATGCTACTTTGAATCACAATATATGAGACTCACTACATGAAGAACGAGGTGCTACTTTGAAGCACAAAATATGAGACTCACTACATGAAAAACATGGTGCTACTTTGAAGCACAAGTGTGGAAAAAAGAAATAGTAGCATTGCCCTTCTCTTTTCTTTTTTTTTGGGCCTTCCTTTTTTTATTTTGGCCTTTCTCTTTTTTTTATTTGGGCAATGCTCTAATAATGATGATCATTACACTTCTATTGATTGCAACATGAGGATTACAACTCGAAACTAGAACAAGGTATGACTCTATATGAATGCCTCTGGCGGTGTACCAGGATGGTGCAATGAATCAAGAGTGGCATGTATGAAAAATAATGCATGGTGGCTTTGCCACAAATACGATGCCAACTACATGATCATGCAATGGCAATATGACAAAAGTAATGTATGTCATAATAATGATGAACAGAACGGTGGAAAGTTGCATGGCAATATATCTCGGAATGGCTATGGAAATGTCATAATAGGTAGGTATGGTGGCTGTTTTGAGGAAGATATAGGGAGGTTTATGTGTGATAGAGCATATCATATCACGGAGTTTGGATGCATCGGCGAAGTTTGCTCCAACTCTCAATGTGAGAAAGGGCAATGCACGGTACCGAAGAGGCTAGCAATGGCGGAAAGGTAAAAGTGCGTATAATCCATGGACTCAACATTAGTCAAAAGAACTCATATACTTATTGCAAAACTTTAGAAGTCATCAAAAATCAAGTACTACGCGCATGCTCCTAGGGGGATAGATTGGTAGGAAAAGACCATCGCTCGTCCCCGACCGCCACTCATAAGGATGCACAAGCCAGGTACACTTCATGCTTCAAATTTGTTACACAACTTTAACCATACGTGCATGCTACGAGATTTACCAACTTCAACACAAGTATTTCTCAAATTCACAACTACTCAACTAGCATGACTTTGATATTATTACCTCCATATCTCAAAACAATTATCAAGCATCAAACTTATCTTAGTATTCAATGCACTCAAAAGAAAGTTTCACATATCTTGAACACCAAGTATATTAACATTAAGAAAATTACCATGCTATTAACGACTCTCAAAAGAATCTAAGTGAAGCATGAGATATCAATAGTTTCTTTAAAACAAATCCACCACCATGCTCTAAAGGATATAAGTGAAGCACTAGAGCAAAAATTATCAAGCTCAAAAGATATAAGTGAAGCACAATGAGTATTCTAGCAAAATAATTATGCAACTATGCAAGGACTCTCTCTCATTAAATAATTTCAGATCTTGGTATTGTATTCAAGCAGCAAGAAAAACAAAATAAAATTACAATGCAAGGATAGCACAACTCATGTGAAGAAGCAAAAACTTAGGCTCAACCGATACTAACCGATAGTTGTTGAAGAAGAAAGGTGGGATGCCTACCGGGGCATCCCCAAGCTTAGATGCTTGAGACTTCTTGAAATATTATCTTGGGGTGCCTTGGGCATCCCCAAGCTTGAGCTTTTGTGTCTCCTTAATTCCTTTCATGTCACGGTTTCTCTTTTTATCAAAAGCTTCATTCACAACAAACTCAACAAGAACTCGTGAGATAGGTTAGTATAAACCAATGCAAAACCATAACATCTTCTACTATAACAAATCACTAACATTATTATTCAACATTGAATACTAAATGTCTCTGTATATTAAATACTCCTATCCTCAAATAGAATCATTAAACAAGCAAACATATGCAGACAATGCAACCATAACAGCAATATGCCAAAATAGTACAGTCTGTAAATAATGCAAGAGTAACAATACTTCCCTGACTCCAAAATTATGAACTAAAATTCCCACTGTAATAAATTTATCAGATCTTAATATGCAAAAATATTCAACGTTATACCATTCTCTGACTTTTCTAGGGAATTTTTGCAACAGCGATAAACTTTCTGTTTTCAAACAGCAACATGTATACTAGCAAAACAAGCATGGCAAAGGCTATCCTTGACTTTTTATTGAAAATAAATATGCAAAACATTATTCTAACTAACATCAAGCAAAAACTAACAAAATAAAATGACGCTCCAAGCAAAACACATATCATGTGGTGAATAAAAATATAGCTCCAAGTAAAGTTACCGATGAACGAAGACGAAAGAGGGGATGCCTTCCGGGTTGGTTGTCCTTGAATATTACCTTGGGGTGCCTTGGGCATCCCCAAGCTTAGGATATTTCCACTCCTTATTCCATAGTCCATCGAATCTTTACCCAAAACTTGAAAACTTCAACCACACAAAACTCAAAACAAAACTCGTAAGCTCCGTTAGTATAAGAAAATTAAACCACCACTTAGGTACTGTAATGAACTCATTCTAAATTCATATTGGTGTAAAGCCTACTGTATTCCAACTTATATATGGTTCATACCCTCCGATACTACTCATAGATTCATCAAAATAAGCAAACAACACAATGAAAACAGAATCTGTCAAAAACAGAACAGTCTGTAGTAATCTGTATCAGACGTATACTTCTGGAACCCCAAAAATTATGAAATAAATTGCTGGACCTGAGGAATTTGTCTATTAATCATCTTCAAAAATAATCAACCTAAAATCACTCTCCATTAAAAAAAGTCAGCTAATCTCGTGGGCGCTAAAGTTTCTGTTTTTCACAGCAAGATCACATAAACATCACCCCAAGTCTTCCCAAAGGTTCTACTTGGCACTTTATTGAAACAAAAGCTATAAAGCATGATTACTACATTATCATAATCATGTGGACACACAAAAATAGTAAGGATAAATATTGGGTTATCTCCCAACAAGCGCCTTTCTTTAATGCCTTTCTAGCTAGGCATGATGATGACAATGATGCTCACATAAAAGATAAGAATTAAAACATAAAGAGAGCATCATCAAGCATATGACTAGCATATTTAAGTATAACCCACTTCCTATGCATAGGGATTTTGTGAGCAAACAACTTATGGGAACAATAATCAACTAGCATAGGATTTTAAGGACATAGAGGAAACTTGACATCATTGCAATTCCTACAAGCATATGTTCCTCTCTCGTAATAATTTTCAGTAGCATCATGAATGAATTCAACAATATAACCAGAACCTAAAACATTCTTTTCATGATCTACAAGCATAGAAAAATTACTATTCTCAATATAAGCAAATTTCTTCTCATGAATAGTAGTGGGAGCAAACTCAACAAAATAACTATCATGTGATTGAAAATTAAGATCAAGATGACAAGTTTCATGGTTATCATTATTCTTTAAATCATATGTGTCATCATAATAATCATCATAGATAGGAGGCATGCTTTCATCATAGTAAATTTGCTCATCAAAGCTTGGGGGACAAAAAATATCATCTCCATCAAACATAGCTTCCCCAAGCTTGTGGCTTTGCATATCATTAGCATCATGGATATTCAAAGAATTCGTACTAACAACATTGCAATCATGCTCATCATTCAAATATTTCATGCCAAGAATTCTATGTAATTCTTCTTCTAGTACTTGAGCACAATTTTCCTTTCCATCATACTCACGAAAGATATTAAAAAGGTGAAGCGTATGAGACAAACTCAACTCCATTTTTTTGTAGTTTTCTTCTATAAACTAGACTAGTGCTAAAACAAGAAACAAAAAGATTCAATTGCAAGATCTAAAGATATACCTTCAGCACTCACCGCGCCAAAAAAAAGAGCTTAGTGACGGAGTGTGAGTACCCTTTACCTAGCCTCCCCGGCAACGGCGCCAGAAAAGAGCTTAATGTCTACTACACAACCTTCTTCTTGTAGACGTTGTTGGGCCTGCAAGTGCACAGGTTTGTAGGACAGTGGCAAATTTCCCTCAAGTGGATGACCTAAGGTTTATCAATCCGTAGGAGGCGTAAGGTGAAGATGGTCTCTCTCAAACAACCCTGCAACCAAATAACAAAGAGTCTCTTGTGTCCCCAACACACCCAATACAATGGTAAATTGTATAGGTGCACTAGTTCGGCGAAGAGATGAAGATACAAGTGCAAAATAGATAGTAGATAAAGGTATTTGTAATCTGAAATCATAAAAACAGCAAGGTAACAAGTGGTAAAAGTGAGCGTAAACGGTATTGCAATGATGGGAAACAAGGCCTAGGGTTCATACTTTCACTAGTGCAAGTTCTCTCAACAATAATAACATAGATAGATCATATAAGAAGCCCTCAACATGCAACAAAGAGTCACTCCAAAGCCACTAATGGCGGAGAACAAACATAGAGATTATGGTAGGGTATGAAACCACCTCAAAGTTATCCTTTCTGTTCTATCTATTCAAGAGTTCGTAGTAAAATAACATAAAGCTATTCTTTCCGCTCAATCCATCATAGAGTTCATACTAGAATAACACATTCAGACACAAATCAACCAAAACCCTAATGTCACCTAGATACTCCATTGTCACCTCAAGTATCCGTGGGCATGATTATACGATATGCATCACACAATCTCAGATTCATCCAACCAACATAAAAGTATTTCAAAGAGTGCCCCAAAGCTACTACCGGAGAGTCAAGAACGTGTGCCAACCCCTATGCATAGGTTCCCAATGTCACGAAACCCGCAAGTTGATCACCAAAACATACATCAAGTGGCACATGATATCCCATTGTCACCACAGATAATCACGGCAAGACATACATCAAGTGTTCTCATAAAGACTCAATCCGATAAGATAACTTCAAAGGGGAAACTCAATTCATCACAAGAGAGTAGAGGGGGAGAAACATCATAAGATCCAACTACAATAGCAAAGCTCGGGATACATCAAGATCGTGCCATAGAGGGAACACGAGAGAGAACACGAGAGAGAGAGAGAGATCAAACACATAGCTACTGGTACATACCCTCAGCCCCGAGGGTGAACTACTCCCTCCTCGTCATGGATAGCTCCGGGATGATGAAGATGGCCTCCGATGATGGGATCCCCCTCCGGCGGGATGCCAGAATAGGGTCCCGATTGGTTTTTCGTGGCTCTGGAGGCTTGGTGGCGGCGGAACTCCCGATCTAGGTTCTGTTCTGGAAGTTTTACGATACGTAGGTATATATGGGTGCAGGGGGTACGTCGGTGGAGCTACGGGGGGCCCACGAGGCAGGGGGCGTGCCCAGGGGGGTAGGGCGCGCCCCCCACCCTCGTGAGCACCTCCCATATCTCCTGACGTGCACTCCAAGTCCATCGGGTGGCTTTCCTTCCAAAAATAACTTCTCCAGTTGATTTTGTTCCGTTTTGACTCCGTCTGATATTCCTTTTCCTCAAAACACTGAAATAGGCATAAAACAGCAAATCTGGGCTGGGCCTCCGGTTAATAGGTTAGTCCCAAAAATAATATAAGAGTGGAAAATAAAGCCCAATATTGCCTAAAATAGTAGATAAAGTAGCATGGAGCAATCAAAAACTATAGATACATTGGAGACGTATCAGCCGTCTCGAGGCGGAATTTGGGCAAGAGCACTTTTGCCCTCCGGCGGAGCGATCCCACCGGGGGAACTTCCCTCCCGGAGGGGGAAATCATCGTCATAGTCATCACCACCAACTCTCCCATCTTGGGGAGGGCAATCTCCATCAACATCTTCAACATCACCATCTGCTCTCAAACCCTAGTTCATGTCTTGTGTTCAATCTTTGTACCGGAACCTTAAATTGGTGTTTGTGGGTGACTAGCAGTGTTGATTACATCTTGTAGTTGATTACTATATGGTTTATTTGGTGGAAGATTATATGTTCAGATCCATTATGCTATTTAATACCCCTCTAATCTTGAGCATGATTATCATTTGTGAGTAGTTACTTTTGTTCTTGAGGTCACGGGAGAAATCTTGTTGCAAGTAATTATGTGGACTTGATATGTGTTCAATATTTTGATGATATGTATGTTGTGATTCCCTTGGTGATGTCATGTGACTGCCGGCTAGATGGCACTTCATCTTATTAGGGCCTAAGGGAATGCACTGTGGAGTAGTTATTAGATGATGGGTTGTAGGGGTGACAGAAGCTTAAACCCTAGTTTATGCACTACTTCACAAGGGACTGATTTGGATCCAAAAGTTTAATGCTATGGTTAGATTTTATCTTAATACTTTTCTCGTAGTTGCGGATGCTTGCAAGGGGGTGAACATAAGTAGGAGGTTTGTTCAAGTAAGAACAACACCTAAGCACCGGTCCACCCACATATCAAATTATTAAAGTAGCGAACACGAATCAAACCAACATGATGAAATTGACAAGATGAAATTCCCGTGTACCCTCAAGAATGCTTTGCTTATTATAAGAGACCGTTTTGGCCTATCCTTTGCCACAAAAGGATTGGGCTACCTTGCTGGAATTTATTTACCATTATTGTTACTTGCTCGTTACAAATTATCTTGCTATCAAACTACCTATTACCGACAATTTCAGTGCTTGCGAAAATTACCATGCTGAAACCTGCTTGTCATTTGCTTCTGCTCCTCGTTGGGTTCAACACTCTTACTTATTGAAAGGACTAGATTGATCCCCTATACTTGTGGGTCATCATGGTCGTGTTGGAAATATGCCCTAGAGGCAATAATAAAAAGATTATTATTATATTTCTTTGTTCATGATGGTTGTCTTTTATTCATGCTATAATTGTATTATCCGGAAATCGTAATACACGTGTGAATACTTAGACCACAACATGTCCCTAATGAGCCTCTAGTAGACTAGCTCGTTGATCAACCAAATAGTCATGGTTTCCTGACTATGGACATTGGATGTCATTGATAACGGGATCACATCATTAGGAGAATGATGTGATGGACAAGACCCAATCCTGAGCATAGCACAAGATCGTGTAGTTCGTTTTGCTAGAACTTTTCCAATGTCAAGTATCTCTTCCTTAGACCATGAGATCGTGTAACTCCCGGATACCGTAGAAGTGCTTTGGGTGTACCAAACGTCACAACGTAACTGGGTAACTATAAAGGTGCACTACAGGTATCTCCGAAAGTGTCTGTTGGGTTGACACGGATCAAGACTGGGATTTGTCACTCCGTATTACGGAGAGGTATCACTGGGCCCACTCGGTAGTGCATCATCATAATGAGCTCAAAGTGACCAAGTGTCTGGTCACGGGATCATGCATTACGGTACGAGTAAAGTGACTTGCCGGCAACAAGATTGAACGAGGTATTGGGGTACCGACGATCGAATCTCGGGCAAGTAACGTACCGTCTGACAAAGGGAATAGTATACGGGGTTGCTTGAATCCTCGACGTCGTGGTTCATTCGATGAGATCATCGAGGAGTATGTGGGAGCCAACATGGGTATCCAGATCCCGCTGTTGGTTATTGACCGGAGAGCCGTCTCGGTCACTTCTGCATGTCTCCCGAACCCGTAGGGTCTACACACTTAAGGTTCGGTGACGCTAGGGTTGTATGAATATGAGTATGCAGCAAACCGAATGTTGTTCGGATTCCCGGATGAGATCCCGAACGTCACGAGGAGTTCCGGAATGGTCCGGAGGTAAAGAATTATATATAGGAAGTGTTGTTTCGGCCATCGAGAAAGTTTTGGGGTCACTCGGTATTGTACCGGGACCACCGGAAGGGTCCCGGGGGTCCACCGGGTGGGGCCACCTATCCCGGAGGTCCCCGTGGCCTGAAGTGGGAGGGGAACCAGCCCCTAGTGGGCTGGTGTGCCCCCCCCTTGCCCCCCCCCCTGCGCCTAGGGTTGGAAACCCTAGGGTAGGGGGCGCACCACTTGCCTTGAGGGGCACTCCACCCCC
>NC_041385.1:665332732-665342439 GCF_002162155.2 Triticum dicoccoides | reverse complement strand
GCCTATATAAAGGAGGGGGAGGGAGGGCAGCCGCACCCTGAGTCTTGGCGCCTCCCTCCCCCTGCTACACCTCTTCCTCCTCCCGTAGTTGCTTGGCGAAGCCCTGCCGGAGTCCTGCTGCATCCACCACCACGCCGTTGTGCTGCTGGATCTTCATCAACCTCTCCTTCCCCTTGCTGGATCAAGACGGAGGAGACGTCACGCTGACTGTACGTGTGTTGAACGCGGAGGTGCAGTCCGTTCGGTGCTAGGATCTCCGGTGATAGGATCACGACGAGAACGACTACCTCAACCCCGTTCTCTTGAACGCTTCCGCACGCGATCTACAAGTGGTATGTAGATGCATCTCTCTCTCTCGTTGCTAGATGAACTCATAGATTGATCTTGGTGAACGTAGGAAATTTTTTATTTTATGCAACGTTCCCCAACAGTGGCATCATGAGCTAGGTCTATGCGTAGTTCTCTATTGCACGAGTAGAACACAAATCTGTTGTGGGCATAGATCTTGTCAACTTGCTTGCCACTACTAGTCTTTCCTTGCTTCAGCGGTATTGTGGGATGAAGCGGCCCGGACCGACCTTACACGTACGCTTACGTGAGACAGGTTCCACCGATTGACATGCACTAGTTGCATAAGGTGGCTAGCGGGTGTCTGTCTCTCCTACTTTAGTTGGAGCAGATTTGATGAAAAGGGTCCTTATGAAGGGTAAATAGAAGTTGACAAAATCACGTTGTGGTTATTCGTAGGTAAGAAAACGTTCTTGCTAGAACACAATTGCAGCCACGTAAAAGATGCAACAACAATTAGAGGACGTCTAACTTGTTTTTGTAGCAATTGTCATGTGATGTGATATGGCCAGAAGTTGTGATGAATGATGAATGATATATTGTGATGTATGAGATCATGTTCTTGTAATAGGAATCACGACTTGCATGTCGATGAGTATGACAACTGGCAGGAGCCATAGGAGTTGTCTTAATTATTGTATGACCTGCGTGTCAATGATTTAACGCCATGTAATTACTTTACTTTACTGCTAAGCCGTTAGCTATAGTAGTAGAAGTAATAGTTGGCGAGCAACTTCATGGAGGCATGATGATGGAGATCATGATGATGGAGATCATGGTGTCATGCCGGTGACGAAGATGATCATGGAGCCCCGAAGGTGGAGATCGAAGGAGCTATATGATATTGGCCATATCATGTCACTACTTTATATAATTGCATGTGATGTTTATTATGTTTTATGCATCTTGTTTACTTAGAACGGCGGTAGTAAATAAGATGATCCCTTATAATAATTTCAAGAAAGTGTTCCCCCTAACTGTGCATCGTTGCTAAAGTTCGTCGTTTCGAAGCACCACGTGATGATCGGGTGTGATAGATCCTTACGTTCACATACAACGGGTGTAAGACAGTTTTACACATGCAAAACACTTAGGGTTAACTTGACGAGCCTAGCATGTACAGACATGGCCTCGGAACACAAGAGACCAAAAGGTCGAACATGAGTCATATGGAAGATACAATCAACATGGAGATGTTCACCGATGATGACTAGTCCGTCTCACGTGATGATCGGACACGGCCTAGTCGACTCGGATCGTGTAACACTTATATGACTAGAGGGATGTCAATCTGAGTGGGAGTTCATTAAATAATTTGATTAGATGAACTTAATTATCATGAACTTAGTCTAAAATCTTTGCAAAATATGTCTTGTAGATCAAATGGCCAACGCTCATTTCAACATGAACTTCAATGCGTTCCTAGAGAAAACCAAGCTGAAAGATGATGGCAGCAACTATTCGGACTGGGTCCGGAACCTGAGGATCATCCACATAGCAGCCAAGAAAGCATATGTCCTAGAAGGACCGCTAGGTGAAGCACCCATCCCAGAGAACCAAGACGTTATGAACGCTTGGCAGTCACGTGCTGATGATTACTCCCTCGTTCAGTGCGGCATGCTTTACAGCTTAGAACCAGGGCTCCAAAAGCGTTTTGAGCAACACGGAGCATATGAGATGTTCGAGGAGCTGAAAATGGTTTTTAAAGCTCATGCCCGGGTCGAGAGATATGAAGTCTCCGACAAGTTCTATAGTTGTAAGATGGAGGAAAACAGTTCTGTCAGTGAGCACATACTCAAAATGTCTGGGTTGCACAACCGCCTGTCCCAGCTGGAGATCAACCTCCCAGACGAGGCAGTCATTGACAAAATCCTTCAGTTGCTCCCACCGAGCTACAAGAGCTTTGTGATGAACTACAATATGCAGGGGATGGTGAAGACCATTCCTGAAGTATTCTCAATGCTGAAGTCAGCAGAGGTTGAAATCAAGAAAGAACATCAAGTGCTGATGGTCAATAAGACCACTAAGTTCAAGAAGGGCAAGGGTAAGAAGAACTTCAAGAAGGACGGCAAAGATGTTGCCACGCCCGGTAAGCCAGTTGCCGGGAAGAAGTCAAAGAATGGACCCAAGCCTGAGACTGAGTGCTTTTATTGCAAAGGGAAGGGTCACTCGAAGCGGAACTGCCCCAAATACTTAGCGGATAAGAAGGCCGGCAACACTAAAGGTATATGTGATATACATATAATTGATGTGCACCTTACCATTACTCGTAGTAACTCCTGGGTATTTGATACCGGTGCCGTTGCTCACATTTGTAACTCACATCAGGAGCTACGGAATAAGCGGAGACTGGCGAAGGACGAGGTGACGATGCGCGTCGGGAATGGTTCCAAGGTCGGTGTGATCGCCGTCGGAACGCTACCTCTGCATTTACCCACGGGATTAGTTATGAACCTCAATAATTGTTATTTAGTGCCAAGTTTGAGCATGAACATTGTATCTGGATCTCGTTTAATACGAGATGGCTACTCATTTAAATCCAAGAATAATGGTTGTTCTATTTATATGAGAGATATGTTTTATGGTCATGGCCCGATGGTCAATGGTTTATTCTTAATGTATCTCGAACGTAATGTTACACATATTCATAGTCTGAATACCAAAAGATGTAAAGTTGATAACGATAGTCCCACATACTTGTGGCACTGCCGCCTTGGTCACATTGGTGTCAAGCGCATGAAGAAGCTCCATGCTGATGGACTTTTAGAGTCTCTCGATTATGAATCATTTGACACATGCGAACCATGCCACATGGGCAAAATGACCAAGACTCCGTTCTCCGGAACAATGGAGCGAGCAACCAACTTATTGGAAATCATACATACTGATGTGTGTGGTCCAATGAGCGTTGAGGCTCGCAGAGGATATCGTTATGTTCTCACTCTCACTGATGACTTAAGTAGATATGGGTATGTCTACTTGATGAAACACAAGTCTGAGACCTTTGAAAAGTTCAAGGAATTTCAGAATGAAGTAGAGAATCAACATGACCGAAAGATAAAATTCTTACGATCAGATCGTGGAGGAGAATATTTAAGTCACGAATTTGGTACGCACTTAAGAAAATGTGGAATCGTTTCACAACTCACGCCGCCTGGAACACCTCAGCATAATGGTGTGTCCGAACGTTGTAATCGCACTCTATTAGATATGGTGCGATCTATGATGTCTCTTACCGATTTACCGCTATCATTTTGGGGATACGCTCTAGAGACAGCTACATTCACTTTAAATAGGGCACTGTCTAAATCCGTTGAGATGACACCGTATGAATTATGGTTTGGGAAGAAACCTAAGCTGTCGTTTCTAAAAGTTTGGGGATGCGATGCTTATGTCAAGAAACTTCAACCTGAAAAGCACGAACCCAAGTCGGAAAAATGCGTCTTCATAGGATACCCTAAGGAAACCATTGGGTATACCTTCTACCTTAGATCCGAAGGCAAGATCTTTGTTGCCAAGAACGAATCCTTTCTGGAAAAAGAGTTTCTCTCGAAAGGAGTAAGTGGGAGGAAAGTAGAACTCGATGAAGTACTACCTCTTGAACCGGAAAGTAGTGCAGCTCAGGAAAATGTTCCTGTGGTTCCTACACCGACTGGAGAGGAAATTAATGATGATGATCAAGGTACTTCGGATCAAGTTGCTACTATACTTCGTAGGTCCACAAGGACACATTCCACACCAGAGTGGTATGGCAACCCTGTCCTGGAAATCATGTTGTTAGACAATGGTGAACCTTTGAACTATGAAGAAGCGATGGCGGGCCCATATTCCAACAAATGGCTTGAAGTCATGCAATCCGAGATAGAATCCATGTATGAAAACAAAGTATGGACTTTGACAGACTTGCCCGATGATCGGCGAGCGATAGAAAACAAATGGATCTTTAAGAAGAAGACGGACGCGGATGGTAATGTCACCATCTATAAAGCTCGACTTGTCGCTAAGGGTTATCAGCAAGTTCAAGGGGTTGACTACGATGAGACTTTCTCTCACGTAGCGAAGCTGAAGTCCGTCCGAATCATGTTAGCAATTGCCGCATACTATGATTATGAGATATGGCAGATGGACGTCAAAACGGCATTCCTTAACGGCTATCTTAAGGAAGAGCTGTATATGATGCAGCCGGAAGGTTTTGTCGATCCTAAGAATGCTAACAAAGTATGCAAGCTCCAGCGATCGATTTATGGGCTGGTTCAAGCATCTCGGAGTTGGAACATTCGCTTTGATGAGATGATCAAAGCGTTTGGGTTTATGCGGACTTATGGAGAAGCCTGCGTTTACAAGAAAGTGAGTGGGAGCTCTGTAGCATTTCTCATATTATATGTAGATGACATACTTTTGATGGGAAATGATATAGAATTCTTGGACAGCATTAAGGCCTACTTGAATAAGTGTTTTTCAATGAAGGACCTTGGAGAAGCTGCTTACATATTAGGCATCAAGATCTATAGGGATAGATCGAGACGCCTCATAGGTCTTTCACAAAGCACATACCTTGATAAGATTTTGAAGAAGTTCAAAATGGATCAGTCCAAGAAAGGGTTCTTGCCTGTATTGCAAGGTGTGAGATTGAGCTCGGCTCAATGCCCGACCACGGCAGAAGATAAACAAGAGATGAGTGTCATCCCCTATGCCTCGGCCATAGGATCTATTATGTATGCCATGTTGTGTACCAGACCAGATGTAAACCTTGTCGTAAGTTTGGTAGGTAGGTACCAAAGTAATCCCGGCAAGGAACACTGGACAGCGGTCAAGAATATCCTAAAGTATCTGAAAAGGACAAAGGACATGTTTCTCGTTTATGGAGGTGACGAAGAGCTCGTCGTAAAGGGTTACGTCGATGCTAGCTTCGACACAGATCTGGATGACTCTAAGTCACAAACCGGATACGTGTATATGTTGAATCGTGGAGCAGTAAGCTAGTGCAGTTGCAAGCAGAGCGTCGTGGCGGGATCTACATGTGAAGCGGAGTACATGGCAGCCTCGGAGGCAGCACATGAAGCAATATGGATGAAGGAGTTCATCACCGACCTAGGAGTCATACCCAATGCGTCGGGGCCAATCACTCTCTTCTGTGACAACACTGGAGCTATTACCCTTGCCAAGGAGCCCAGGTTTCACAAGAAGACCAGGCACATCAAGCGTCGTTTCAACTCCATCCGTGAAAATGTTCAAGATGGAGACATAGATATTTGCAAAGTACATACGGATCTGAATGTCGCAGATCCATTGACTAAACCTCTTCCGCGAGCAAAACATGATCAACACCAGAACTCTATGGGTGTTCGATTCATCACAATGTAACTAGATAATTGACTCTAGTGCAAGTGGGAGACTATTGGAAATATGCCCTAGAGGCAATAATAAAAGGATTATTATTATATTTCTTTGTTCATGATGGTTGTCTTTTATTCATGCTATAATTGTATTATCCGGAAATTGTAATACACGTGTGAATACTTAGACCACAACATGTCCCTAGTGAGCCTCTAGTTGACTAGCTCGTTGATCAACAGATAGTCATGGTTTCCTGACTATGGACATTGGATGTCATTGATAATGGGATCACATCATTAGGAGAATGATGTGATGGACAAGACCCAATCCTGAGCATAGCACAATATCGTGTAGTTCGTTTTGCTAGAGCTTTTCCAATGTCAAGTATCTCTTCCTTAGACCATGAGATCGTGTAACTCCCGGATACCGTAGGAGTGCTTTGGGTGTACCAAACGTCACAACGTAACTGGGTGACTATAAAGGTGCACTACAGGTATCTCCGAAAGTGTCTGTTGGGTTGACACGGATCGACACTGGGATTTGTCACTCCGTATTACGGAGAGGTATCACTGGGCCCACTCGGTAGTGCATCATCATAAAGAGCTCAAAGTGACCAAGTGTCTGGTCATGGGATCATGCATTACGGTATGAGTAAAGTGACTTGCCGGCAACAAGATTGAACGAGGTATTGGGATACCGACGATCGAATCTCGGGCAAGTAACATATCGTCTGACAAAGGGAATAGTATACGGGGTTGCTTGAATCCTCAACGTCGTGGTTCATCCGATAAGATCATCGAGGAGTATGTGGGAGCCAACATGGGTATCCAGATCCCGTTGTTGGTTATTAACCGGAGAGCCGTCTCGGTCATGTCTGCATGTCTCCCGAACCCGTAGGGTCTACACACTTAAGGTTCGGTGACGCTAGGGTTGTATGAATATGAGTATGCAGCAAACCGAATGTTGTTCGGAGTCCCGGATGAGATCCCGGACATCACGAGGAGTTCCGGAATGGTCCGGAGGTAAAGAATTATATATAGGAAGTGCTGTTTCGGCCATCGGGAAAGTTTCGGGGTCACCCGGTATTGTACCGGGACCACCGGAAGGGTCCCGGGGGTCCACCGGGTGGGGCCACCTATCTCGGAGGGCCCCGTGGGCTGAAGTGGCAGGGGAACCAGCCCCTAGTGGGCTGGTGCGCCCCCCTTGCCCCCCCCTGCGCCTAGGGTTGGAAACCCTAGGGTGGGGGGCGCACCACTTGCCTTGGGGGGCACTCCACCCCCCCCCCCCTGGCCGCCGCCCCCTTGGGAGATTCCCATCTCCAGGGCCGGCGCCCCCCCAGGGGGCCTATATAAAGGAGGGGGAGGGAGGGCAGCCGCACCCTGAGTCTTGGCGCCTCCCTCCCCTTGCTACACCTCTTCCTCCTCCCGCAGTTGCTTGGCGAAGCCCTGCCGGAGTCCTGCTGCATCCACCACCACGCCGTCGTGCTGCTGGATCTTCATCAACCTCTCCTTCCCCCTTGCTGGATCAAGACAGAGGAGACGTCACGCTGACCGTACGTGTGTTGAACGCGGAGGTGCCGTCCGTTCGGCGCTAGGATCTCCGGTGATAGGATCACGACGAGAACGACTACCTCAACCCCGTTCACTTGAACGCTTCCGCATGCGATCTACAAGTGGTATGTAGATGCATCTCTCTCTCTCTCTCGTTGCTAGATGAACTCATAGATTGATCTTGGTGAACGTAGGAAAAAATTTATTTTATGCAACGTTCCCCAACAGGTCGTGGCGCTGGAGCAGGTGGTGGAGATGATGACCTCCAGTCCTACAACTGGTGAGGCTTTTTGCTGGACCCGGATGGCAAAAAAGCTGCAACCACGCTGGACAGTGCTGGAACCAGACAACCGTCGAGTTATTTTTGCTGCCACCGCTTTTCTTTGCTACAACTGGCAAGAATTTTTTTCTGGATCCGGCGAGAAATTTTGTTGCGACCATCGGCGGCGATGCGCTACAACTAGCACAGTGGCATGCTACCATCGGCACCGGTGTTTTTTGCTTTGAGATGGTTTTGTTGGAACTAGCGTTTTGCAAGAATTGGATAATGTTTTTGAGATAATCGACTGTCGGAGTTTTCTGCTCCTGGTATTTTTGCTGGAACCACTATTAAGTTTTGCTGGAACTGTGATATGCCCATTTTGCATCATGTTTTCCTACTGTTATTTATTATGTTTTGGGTTATTATTTTACTTTATGATACAATTCTAATACCTTTTTGATAACCCACAAGTATAGGGGATCAACTATAGCTTTTTTGATAAATAAGAGTGTGGAATTCAACGAGGAGCTAAAGGTAGAACCAATATTCCCTTCAAGTTCTATCGACCACCGATACAACTCTATGCACACTTAACATTCGCTTTACCTAGAACAAGAATTAAACTAGAGGTACTTTGTAGGTGTAAATGGATAGGTTTGCAAGATAATAAAGAACGTGAAAATAAAAGTTAGTTGTTGTTCTACTAAAAGTGCAATTAAGTTAATGTAGCGAATATGGATTAGTGGTGGTAGGATTTGCGGCATTGACCCTAAGCAATTGGCTAAGTTTTCTAGACCGATAGTAAGTTTTTATGTGAGAGAGGCCACTGCTAGCATGTTATCCCTTACATGGAATTCTATGCACTTATGACTGAAACTATTAGCAAGCATCCACAAATACTAACGTTTATTAAGGTAAAACCCAACCATAGCATTAAGATATATTGGTCCCCCTTCAATCCCGTATGAATCAATTTCTATGTTAGGAAGAAGCTTTTGTCACTCTTGCCATCCAATGCATAGTCCTATCAACATACAACTAACCCTAAGGTGTGATCCACATGTGCACTCATATGATGGGCACCAAAGGACAACAACATAACCAGAAGCAAATTAAACCAATCATAGCAATTCACCAATCACCCATAGGACAAAAATCTACTCAAGCATCATAGGATGGTAACACATCATTGGATAATAATATGAAGCATAAAATACCATGTTCAAGTAGAGGGTACATCGGGTTGTGGGAGAGTGGGCCGCTGATAATAGAGGAGGGAAGGTGACGGAGGTGTTGATGAAGATGACAAAGTTTTTGGTGTAGATTGATGTCACACGATGTTGCCCCGGCGGTGTTCTGGCTCCACTTGGAGAGAGGGGGAGAGAACCCCCTCCTTCTTCTTCCTTGGTCTCCCCCCTAGATGGGAGGAGAGTTCCCCCTCTGGTCCATGGCCTCCATGGTGGAGGAGGGGCAAGAGCCCCTCCTAGATTGGATCTCTCTCTCTCTCTCTCTCTCTCTCTCTCTCTCTCTGTGTGTGTGTGTGTGTGTGTGTGTGTGTTTTCTTCTGTTTTGCATTCCCGTTTTCTGGCCCTTCACCATTTCTTAAATTCCCCGAGATACATAACTCTAATTGGGCTGAAATTTTAACACAATTTTTTTCCGTACATTATCTTTCTTTGCAGCGAAATAAGGGGGTCAACCGACTTGTGAGGGGCTCACGAGGCACCACGGTGCACCCTAGCCCCTGGGCATGCCCTGGTGCCTCGTGGGGCCCATGAGCACCATCTTGCGTTGATTCTTCTTCCCAAAAAATCACATATATTTCAAAATAAATCTCCGTAAATTTTTATCACTTTTGGACTTCGTTTGATATGGATATTTTGCAAAACAAAAAACATGCAACAAACATGAATTGACACTGGGCACTAGATGAATATGTTAGTCCCAATAATAATATAAAATGTTGCCAAAAGTATATGAAATTGGTAGAATATTGGCATGAAACAATCAAAAATTATAAATACGACGGAGAAGTATCAGTTTTCTCTCTTAATTTGTAAGTTTCACATGAAGAGTGAGATTCCGGCAGTTGGAATTCTGGACCTAAAAAATGTACAACAGAGATAGATATTCTCCACGGCTCCAAATGACCTGAAAATTTACGAAGAATTATTTTGGAATAAATGAAAAATACTAAAATAAGAATCATT
>NC_041385.1:665292568-665332539 GCF_002162155.2 Triticum dicoccoides | reverse complement strand
TTGTGGACCCACCAGTAGTCCTCCAAGGCCCTCCTCCTATATGATGCCTTTTGCCCTAGAAAAAAATCAGTAGATGACTTTCAGGACGAAACGTTGTCGTCTCGAGGCGGAACCTGGGCAAGAGCACTTTTGCTCTCCAACAGAGCGATTCCGCCAGGGATACTTCTCTCTGGGAGGGGGAAATCAAAGCCATCGACATCACCAATGATCCTCTCATCACAGGAGGACCAATATTCATCAACATCTTCACCATCACCATCTCATCTCAAACCCTAGTTCATCTCTTGTATTAAATCTTTGTCTCAAAATCTTAGATTGGTATCTGTGGATTGCTAGTAGTATTGCTTACATCTTGTAGTTGATGTTGGTTGGTTTATTTGGTGAAAGGTTATATGTTCAGATCCTTAAGCATATTCAATACACCTCAGATCTTGAACATGAATATTATTTGTGAGTAGTTACTTTTGTTCTTGAGGACATGGGAGAAGTCTTGTTATAAGTAATCATGTGAAGTTGTTATTCGTCCGATATTTTGATGATATGTATGTTGTTCTTCCTTTAGTTGTTTCATGTAAACGTCGACTACATGACACTTTACCATACTTGGGCCTAAGGGAAGGCATTGGGGAGTAATAAGTAGATGATGGATTGCGAGAGTGACAGAAGCTTAAACACTAGTTTATGCGTTATTCTGTAAGGGGCTGATTTGGATCCATATGTTTCATGCTATGGTTAAGTATTTATCTTAATTCTCCTTTCATAGTTGCGGATGCTTGCTAGAGGGAGTAATCTTTAGAGGGTTGCTTGTTCAAGTAAGAACAACACCATAACACCAGTCCACCCAGATATCAAGTTATCAAAGTAGCGAACGAGAATCAACTAAACATGATGAACATGACTAGACAAGAATTCCCATGTGTCCTCAAGAACGCTTTACTTACTATAAGAGAACTTTCCGGCTTGTCCTTTGCTATAAAAAGGATTGGGCAACCTTGCTGCACCTTGCTACTATTGTTACTTGTTGTTACGAATTGCCTTGCTATAAAACTATTTGTTACCGCTACTTTCAGTACTTGCAGAGAATACCTTGCTAAAAAACATTTATCATTTTCTTCTGCTTCTCGTTGAGTTCGACACTCTGACTTATTGAATGGACTAAGATTGATCCCCAATACTTGTGGGCCATCAAACTGGCAAATATTTTGTTTCAAACGAGTACCAGAGTTTTTTGTTGCTTTAAGTTTCTTTTTGCGGACATGGCGATGCAAGTCGACGATGATGGCGAGCCGAAGACTGGGATGTCGGGATGCTGCAACCATGGTGATCGTGCTCTCGAACCTTTTGTTCGAGCTGTAACCATGGCGAGCACAGTGGCACGGGTCGTCGTGAGCGCGGATGACCGACGCGTTGGCATAGGTCACCGGCAAGCACGCGTAGCCGAGGACAAGCGAGGCAGCCGGCGAGCTTGCACGGAGTAGGGCATGCGCGCACACTCACTTTTTCCTGATCTGCTTTTTCCTGGATGTGTTGACTTTTTGGGTATAAAGTTAATTTTCATGTGACGGTTGAAAATTTTGGGCCAGTCCGCCGGCGTCTATGAGCGCCCAAATATATATAGATGTATTAAGCTCGTCTACGAGAAATAACTATGTCTCATTTAACTCCTACACCATTTGATTTTACGTGGACATTTGTCGGGATTTTTTCATTTGTTTATTTGGTTAATCAAGTAGTGTTGAAGTTAGATGACACTTTGTAAATTCTCATATTGATGAGAATTAGCAAATCCAATATCAACAAACTGGAGCGGGCTTTCCTTTGGTCGGGATTGGATAAGACGACGGGCGCCAAGTGCAAGGTAAACTGGGAGATTGTTTGCCGCCCGTGCGAATATGGCGGCCTAGGGGTTCTCAACACCGATAAATTCGCGTGGGCCTTGCGCTTGAGATGGCCATGGTTTGAATGGACGGCACCACAAAAGTTGTGGGTGGGCTTGAGAAATCCATGTAATGAGGAGGATCTTGACTTCTTCTACGCGTCGAACGGCGCTAAAACGCCTTTTTGGGATTCTCCCTGGCTCCATGGGTGCAAGCCTAAGGATGTTGTCCCGCTCGTCTTTGTATCCTCCTCAAGAAAGAATTGGAAGGTGCGGGAGGCCATACAAAATAATGCATGAATCCTCAAGATCAACACCTCCACGGTTGTCTCCGTTGAGCACATCCGACAATTCTTCACCATATGGGCACTTGTGAATGATGTGCATCTGGATGTACTCTCTAAAGATACTATTGTGTGGAAGCATACAACAAGCGGGCACTACACTGCGGCCTCCGCCTACAAGGCCCAATTCCTTGGCTTGGTTCTCTCTCCCATGGACGAAATGGTTTGGAAAACTTGGCCACCACCAAAGACTAAATTCTTCGCTTGATTGGCTATCCAAGACAGAATTTGGACTGCGGATAGACTACAAAAACGTGGATGGCCAAATTGTGGTCTTTGCACCCTTTGCAAGCGAGAGCAAGAAAGTGGACCGCATCTTTTCTTCAAATGTCGCTTCACCATTAGGCTATGGAACTTGGTCATTGCAAAATTTGGGCTTCATCATATGGACACCTCTATGTGGCATCTTGAGAGTTCGGTCAAGGAATGGTGAACAAATAGGACCGTCGCCGGAGTCCCCAACAGCAAGGCCATGGCCTCTCTAACCATACTCGTGTCATGGACCATTTGGAACGAGCGGAATGCCCGTGTTTTCTGGAACAACAGTGCTCCACCACCAATCTTGCTAAACAACATCATCTGCGAGGCAAACCTTTGGATCACCACCGGAGCAAAAAAATTAGGGAACATTATTTTGTGTGAGTAATCTTTCATGCCGTGTAAAAGTGTGCCCTTGTAACAAACTCTATCCTCTTCTTATTTAATAGATGAGGCAAATCTTTTGCCTCCGTTTCGAATATATATATGGACTATGATATTTGGCACATGTGTGCCATATAAGAGCATCTCCAACAGCCGCGCTAAACTAGCGTCGTGCCGCAAATTAGGCCGTTTTAGCGCGCGAGCAACGCGGCGGGTGGCTCCAGCGGGCGCGCAAAAACTGCGCGCGCGCTATAACGAGTTGGGCGCGTGGTCGGATACGCTATCCCGCGTGGTGTATTTGGGGCGCCCGCTTCCGCGCGTGGCACACTCGAGAGCTCGCGCCGCACTCTCTCCTCTCCGCCTCCTACAAACCCGCGCGCGCCGGCGCCGGCGAACTTCGCCATGGACGCACGCGTCGGCACCCCGCTCACCCCATTGTACATCCGCGACCCCGCCGCCGCCGCCGCCGTCGCCGGAAACCCTAGCGCGGGGAGCGTTGGCGTCGCCACCACCGGAGCTCCGCCGAGCGTCGGCCTCACGCGCAGCCTCTTCTTGCCGCCGCGGATGACCACGTCGACGGGGGGCGTCGCGCCGGCGCCGCCCGTGCCGTTGCCGCACCGTCGAAGCTCCCCAATGCGGCGCAGCCGAAGAAGGGCAAGACATCCGCGAAGAAGAACAAGGCAGCGGACGGCTCCAGCAGCTCGAAGGCGAGGGGAAAGAAGCTTGCAAGGCGTTTGACGGGCGCGGCGGCTACCGAAGCGCCAGCAAGCTCACTCGTTGAGCCGGCCGCCGACGCACACCATGTGTTTGACGAAATGCCCCCAAGGTAAAAAAATCCATCTTTTATTTTTTGGTTATTTTTTCAATGCATCATCATATAGATATCTTATTTGCATTGTTCAAAAAACTTTGTAGTCTCAACGATGATGCATACATGTCAACTATGGTGTTGGATCCAACAATTCGCATTGGTCTCAAACCAATGACATCCATTTCGAAGACCATGAGTTTGAGGTGGACGAGGAGGGTGAGGGCATTGTCGACGTGCCGAAAGGAAGAGCGGGCAATTACACCACCAACGATGACAAGTTACTATGCAATACTTGGTTGCAAGTGTCGAGGGATCCATCCGTTGGAGGTGATCAAAGTAGAGATGCTTATTGGGGGCGAATGAAAGAACACTTTGATGCTCACAACGTGAGTGGAATTGACCGCTTCGAGAGATCACTTCGGTCCCGATTGTCACCCCATTGTACGAGGAAGATGATTGATGTGTCTTTCATTTATGTCTTGAACTTTAGTTTGCACTTTGAACTTGGTTGGATGAACTTGTGGGCATGATTTTGAACTTGTGGACATGAACTTTAATTCATCAACTTGTTTGTATCAAATTTCACATGTTCATTGCATTTTGATGAATGTTTCAAACTCATTTTGTGTCCAAAATGCCATATATGTTAAAATGCCCGGCGAGTTGCATGCGCTGTATTTTTGCGCGCTGCTGGAGCGGCGCGCGCGCGCTGCATTATAGCGTGGCTGTTGGAGCCAACGCTGGCGGCCGCGCTAAACCAGCCGAAGCGCGCGCGGCAAACAGATTTTTTGCACGCGGCGCGAAGCGCGGCTGTTGGAGATGCTCTAAGCAAAACTGCCACACCTCTACTTTCTTCACTCTAAATAGATGCATACATTATCTTGATTCTTTCTCCTTTCAAGTGCATTTCTCCTTCTAATTAGATACATACACTAGAGGACAAAAAGGATGATGTCATTCTAGATTCTCTTTATTCAAAAATTTAAAATGTTTTGTAGTTCAAACCGTCAGTCTGATGTAAAAACCGTTGTTACATAAAAGATTCATCGCGACGAGATCTTCAAAACTAGATCCCATGTTAACATGTTCTGATGAATTTTTTTAGCCAAAATTTACCATGCCTAGGCTACATAAATTACCATGCCTTTTATATGCAAGTTCCATGTTATTTCCACATAAGTTATTGGAGGCATAAAAATGGTTCACCGACACTGCAGTTCATATATTACCATGATGTATTCATATAAGTTATCGTGCGTGTGGTTCTTATATTACCATGTTGTTTTAGGCATGCGGTTCATATATTACCATGCTCTTTGGTCAATGTTATAGTGGTGCTTGTACATGAGTTATCAGCCGCGGTTCATATATTACCATGATGTTTATCGGAGGGGATGTTTTTAACATTTTTCCCGCTTGATCAAAGTTATTGTGGTGTTTGGTATGTGAGGCGTATGTAATCATGCTATTTACACAAAATTTACGGGTGTGTTTTCAATAATTTCCCCACCGAGTAAAATATTACCATGGTATTTGTATGTAAGTTATCAGGTATGCGATGGGTATATTACCATGGCTATCTTTTCAAAAAAAAACTCCAGATCGAATTTACCGCGGTGTTTGTACCTAAATTATCAAGGTTGTGGTGAGTAATTTACTATGCTATTTACATACAAAATCTATCGGCGTATTTTTCTACCACTTTTTACTACTCTTCCCCAAATCAAGATTATTACCATGATATTTACACACAAGTTACCGGGTTATATTTTCAACAACTTCATCCACCCAATCAAACTTATCATGGTGTTTGTGAGTAACTTATCAGGTCTGCAATGCGTATATTACCATGTTATTTAAACAAAATTTACCAACGATATGTTTCCAACAACTTTTTCCATGGGTCAAAGCTAACGTACTATTTTTGCGTAAGTTTTTGTATCTACGGTAAATACATTACCGTGCTATTTACCTAGAAGTTATTGGGGGTAATGTTCTTCAATGAAAAAATTCAGAGTCAACAAGTTATCATGGTGTTTGAACAAGAGTTATCAGGTCTCCGGTGGGTAAATTATCATGTTATTTACACATAAGTTACCGAGTGTATGCTTTTCAATAACTTCCTTCATCCGGGTCAAAGTTATCATGGTGTTTTTGCTTAAGTTTTCAAGTTTGTGGTGCGTATATTACCACGATGTTTCCACAAAATTTACCGAGGGTACGTTTTCAACAATTTTTTCCCATAGATCAAAATTAACGCGCTGTTTTTGTGTAAGTTATCATGTCTGCAGTGTGTATACTACCATGCTATTTGCTTAAAAGTTACTGGGGTTTGTTTTTCAATAATATTTTTCTGGGGTCAAATTTACCATGTGATGTTTTTACGTAAATTATCAGGTATGTCATGCATAAATTACCATAATATTTACACAGAAGTTATAAATGATATATTTTTATAATATTTTATTTCGGGTCAAATTTATCATGGTGTTTTATGCGCAAGTCAGGTCTTAAAATGTAGTACAAGTGATCTACTAGAAAAGCCTATAAAATGATGTAAAGTATAAGAACAGAGAGACATATAACCTCATTTGTACTACTGAAATGATGTAATGTCAAGCGTCTGAAATAGCATGAGTTTTCATAACTTCTACATCATTAAGGTTTAGTATAGAATATGGGGATTTTTAGTAGTAAGTGTCAAAGTCTTTAGTAGTATAAACCTCAAGTTCAGAGGCTTTTAGTACTGTTTGAGGTTCTGAAACTTGGTCTTTAGTAGTGTATGAGGTTGAGAGGTTCTTTAGCATATGAGATTCAGTAGTAAAAGTTTTCAAACCTAATTTCAGCGGTACAAATGAGGTTCGTTAGTACTATAGTGTATGCCTTTTCAGTAGTTCATTTGTATACTACTAAAAGAATATCATACGACCAAGCGTCAAGTTCAGAGGTTCTTAGTATAGCATGAGCCAAGCGTCAAGTTTCAGTTTCAGAACAACTAGTTTAGACTGGACTGTCAACTTTCAATTTTAAAACAAGTTCAGACTTAAAATTTATAGGAAGAAAGAAAGTTCTCTCATCAGAAACCACATAGACAGGTGAGTCGTATGCTTGATCAACGCGCCAGGAGGAGTAACGATCAAGCATTAATAAGAGGTAAAAGGGATCTCTGTTATTTGGTGATGGATTGATGAGGATGTGGAGTGGTAAATGCCCAGTTTTCAGTTAATAAACTGCTGCTTTTCTTTACAAGTTTCAGATATAAGGCCATGAGACAGATAACCTCACCACCGTCCACTGCTTTCAGTACGAAGCGTGCTGCTCGAGCCGCCCGATAATTTTGGCTTGGTTGTGTCTCTCTCTGCCTCCCGGTGGAAAGCCCATTTCCACGACGGCGTGTGCGTGCGTGCATGAACGATTTCATCAAGAAAATAAGGCCATGAATGACGACGACCTGGGAGGCGCGGAAGGCGGCGCCGTGCGGCTACAGCGGGCGCGCCGGCCCCGCGGTGGCGGCGCATGGCGGAGGTTCAGGTGCTGCACCGTCTCCCACTCCATCGTGCCGCCGTGGAGCATCAATCAGGAAGGTCATGCCGGGGGATCCCATCCCGTCGCCTCGTCGCCCGCAGAACGAAGGAGGAGCGGGGCGACGGCTGCGTCGCCTTCAGGAGGAAGGAAAAGCAAGCCGACGGGCCTCCTCGTCGGGAGGAAGAGTGGATAGTGGCCTCGTTTGTGGATGGAAAGAGGCCTGGGCGTCGGGGCAGTTGGGATGCAGTCGCACGAAGGATTGTGGCGGGCATTCGAGCAAAAACTTGTGTGTCGCATGATCCAAATCGAACTGCACCTGATGCGTTAGGTCGTTTTTGCAATATGTCACACGGTTGCCACATACATATTTGGTATATAGATTGAGCTAAAACTTCTCAATTTTTTTTTTGAAATTTTAGGGATGAATTGACTCCAAATAAATGGGAAAGCAAACCACAAAGCCTGATCCAACGACTCGTTCCCTCTACGCGGGGACGTGTGTATCATTTGCCACCGTTGCCTCCATCATTGGAACCACGTTCCATCGCTAAACAATATCAGTACCGCGAAGTCTCGCGCGCTCTGCCATTTATTCAACATTTTCGTTATTTCCAATGCCATCGGGTCGTAGTATTTCGATCCAAGAATACCAACATATCCACGCGTCAACTTCACATGTACTGTACACCCTCCTGTAAAAATAACATATCTCAAATCTAGAAATTTCGTACCTGCGGAATGAATTATATGAGTGCAGCCACTATCACATCGATCGAGCACCGACGCGCACCGGTCCGGTCCGGTCCGGCTGGCCCATCCAGACGGTGACGCGCTTAAGCGAGCACGCAGTAGACCGGTCAGCCCTTTCTGCCGAGCGAGCTCAAGGCGTTCGAGGCGCACGAGCAGCGAGTTTTTCACATGTGCTCGAACCGTCGAGCAGTCGCTGGTGATGGCGAGAGCCCTAAAGGTCAACTCTGCGCGCGCGTTCTCACGGCAGCCACGCATGCATTGGCCCGGCCGTCCAACGTGGAGTACCATGCAGGCGTTCTCCCAGTCGGACCATCGAAGAGGCAGAAAGTAAACGACGTTGGCGTTGGACAGGCACTTGCATCCACCACCACATGGAGCTGAGAAGAACCGTTCGCGCATCGTTCCCAAAGTCAACCCGGACAGGCATTTTCAGTTATATGTCCTTCCCGTGTCTCTAGGTCGTTAATTTACCAATGCAATATGAATTGTATATCGCAAAAAATATATTTCTAAAAGTAATGTATTTGAATTTTATAACCGTATAAGTTTTGTCATATATATGTAACTCATACTCCCTCTATTCCTAAATGTAGTGCGCATAGAATTTCCTAGGAGTCAAACATTGTTTAGTTTGACCAAGTTTAGTAAGAAAAGCATCAACCAAAATAATACCAAACAAATATAATATAAATATATGCTTAATGATGCATCTAATGATATTTACTTAATACTGTAGATGTAGATATTTGTCATCTATAAATGTAGTCAAAGTAGGGAGAGTTTGACTTTTGAACTTTCCTATGCGCACTACATTTAGGAATAGAGGGAGTATTAGGCTGGTCGTAGTTGAAGTATTATATGAATTATCATGCACGTCAACTACTCCCTCCGTCTAGGTGAGTAAGTCATCTTAGGTTGTGCACCGTGACCAAGAAGGAGGAGAAAACAAGAGAACTTAATATTCATTTGCTAATTAATAGCATTGCATGCAATGAACTAATCACTGCATGTCGTGTTTGGTAGTCTCAAGTCATTAAAAGCATGCACACCCCACATCTCTTATTGGTTGATATGTCAAGAAAAAAAAATGAGGTAGAATTTAATGCACCGCGCCTAAGTGTTTTGGGATTATTTAATTTTCGTAAGATGACTTACACACCTAAACGGAGGGAGTAAGCAATTTAGATAAGGTGACATATAATTAAATAAAGAAAAAGATGAGTGAGTATCATGATATGATATTGTATTATATTAAGGACGATGATAACTGCCACACGTGTGGGCATTAAGGGGTCTGGCCACACGTTTTGTGTAGTGTCTAAGAAGACCAGCCCACACGGCTATGTGTGGGCAAAACAACTAGCGCCCACACGCCTTCTTTTTTCCTTGCGGTCCCTCTTACACGCCTACGTGTGGGCAAAACAACTAGCGCCCACACGCCTCTTTTTTTCCTTGCGGTCCCTCTTACACGCCTACGTGTGGGCAAAATGGATAGCTGCCACACGAGCTCTCTCAACCACCTACCTCACGGTCTCGCACGGCCCCGCGAGACAGTCAGCACGCGTCCCGTAGTTGCCATGGTCCGGACCCTCTTCAATGTTTGTTTAACTGCAATTGTCATGTCGCTGGACTACAGTTGTCATGTCGGACAACTACAGTTGCCATGGTTGCTCAACTGCAGTTGTCATCTCAGGTCAAGTGCAAGATGCCATTTTGGACAACTGCAGCTATTGCCATGTATGGTCTGGTTTACTATAGTTGCCATAATTTGAAAACTTTAGAGGTTGCCACCTACTAACACTAAACAGTTGTCATGTATGGTCTGGTTTATAACAGTTGCCATGATTTGAAAACCTTAGGAGTTGACACCTACTAACACTAGGCAGTTGTCGTGTAGCGCTACAAAAAGACATGACGAAACAACATGTTCGGGTAAAGAGAGAGTTGTCATCTACTTACAAGCAAACTAGGGCAGTTGTTGTGTACCCTGCAAAACACATGGCAACTGACATGTTCGGATAAAAAAAAGAGTTGTCATCTGCTTACAAGCACACTAGGGCAGTTGCCATGTACACTGCAAAACACATGACAACTGACAGCTTGGATGTGGGAGAGGAGACGGGCGTGTGGGTGAGATGGCAAATGCCCACACACCAGTCCTTGTGCGTGAGTGAAAACTGGCGTGTGGGCGAACTGCTAAACGCCCACACGTCGGTCCCTTCGTGTGGTGAAACGGACATGTGGACGACCGGGTGAATGCCCACACACCAGCCCAATCCTACATGGCACCACAAACATGCCAAGATTCATGCACCCACAAACGAACGCGGATCCACGCGTGTGAGCGAGATGCAAACGCCCACACGTATGGGCATTAGTGTTTCCATATATTAAATGATGTGCTATTTATGTGTCTTGCATGACAATATATAAGGTCATCTCCGGAACCAACATATGATAGTATGCACTATGCATGATACCAGTTTATGATACTGCGCACTACGACCAACCTTATGTTGGTTAAATTGTCGATCCGGTGATACATGTAAACATATAAAATCGAGAGGAGGTAGTAGTGGATACTATAGTAGCTAGCAGAGCCACAAGCCCACAACTATTAATTAGGCTGGAAATTGGTTGACAAACTTCGATTTAATTAGTGTTGGAAGAGTGATGGAAGAATTTTGGTTAGCAATTCAAACCCTTCTTTTTATGGGAACGTCGGTGACGAGATCTCTTGAATAGTATTATCGTTGACATGATGCAAATGTACTTGGATCCGGACTGCACGGATCTGGAGTGCAATGTAAGCTGGAATGATTCATTCGTTCGTGCATATGCTAGCTTAACCACAAAGAGTCTTATAGTATCAACACCCTGTTCTGATAGCAGCCGTGGTTAAATGGATGGGCGTATGGTATATGAGATGATATCTACCATAGGGAGGGCTCCTTCCATTTTTGCATACAAAGACACTGCATATTTTTATGTCTAGTAACTTTTGACATTTATTTTATCAATAAAATATGAGTTATATGCCACAAAAAGTATGTCATCGCATGCACATTTCAAAAAACTTTCCGATGATATATATGATGGCATGTAACTTATATTTTGTCAACCAAAATTACAAGTCAGAGTTTGACACGAAGCAAAGTGGCCTTTGTATACAAAAACGGAGGGGGTGCTAGATTTATTTCTCGTAAACTGTATGTGCTCCCAGATTTTGCAAAATTGTGGATGAAACTGTTTTTATAATATAACAGTTTGGTCAGATGGCATTTCTTGTTATGTGTGTTTAGATTGGAACCAACAATAGGGAATATCAAATAATTCGTTGTCTAGCTAGATTCATGTGTCAAGTTCCAGCAGAAGTTGAGCATTGATTTATACGACATATCATCATTTAGTGGGATTCAACCATTTTCGTTTTGAAAAACATTGAGTAAACTAATCTATCTTAGTAGGACACACAAGCATGCACAACCACCTACTCTGAAAAAAGGTTTTCGCCTCGCTTTTTTTTTTTAATAAAACAACCACCACGTCCATGCAACAAGTTCAAATGCGGCATAGGAATAAAATACTATCAACCTAATGCTTTTGGTGCTCATGGAATTCAACTACTATTTGCCTATATGTGTGACATCTATACATCACCAATTCATAACCAACAACATACATTTTGTTCCTTCATGGTTACAAAAAAGTCAATATGGTGGCAAAGCGCTACTAATTGAGCGCCAATCTAATTACAACATATCATAAACTCAACAAATTTGTGTTATTGGTATTACTTTTAAAAGTAATTTGTAGGAATGGTTTCCAAGTATCAATCCAAAGATAAGCGTCAGATTTTTCTTCAAAATTATTAACTTGTAGGTCTATCTAAAACGACAACTTTTGAGAGCCAGATCTTGTAAAAAAGTTAGGATAAAAGATAGGACTATATAACCCCTCTCTAAAAGACGACATCGATATAAGAAAAGATAGATCGTAGCCATTGAAAGAGGGATCCATGGAAAGATTCTGAAGGCGCGGGACTTAGAAAACTCAGCGTGACAGGTTGGAGCAGATTTACATAGGTTCAGATCGATCAGGTGAAGCATTAAACAAGTCAGAATTAGGTAGTCAAAGCCTATGGGATGGCAGCACCTCGCCGCGGTGCGCACATCTCAGTAGACGGAACATGGCAGCACCCAGCAGGGTCAGGGATCTGAACATTAACAACACGGCTCACAGAGCAGGGACAGCGCCTCCTGCCTATTCGTACAAATATGTTAACCTCTGCAATTTTCCAGGTCAACCGTTCGATCGAGCCTCCCCACTCTGCCAATCTGCCAATCCCATCCCGTCCCATGCAAGCCCCCTTTGTGCAAAGGGGCCTGAGCTTGTAGACATTTCAGGAACCACACGCACATAGGGGTTTTTCCGCAACATTGGAACTACCGATAGGAGTTTTTTGAGCTGCCGATAGGAGTTCAGAGTTTTTTGAACTACGGATGGAACTCTCTCGGGGGATCTGCACCAAGCAAATCGGTGGCATGTCAAACGTTAAGATCGTGCTACAGCCAAGCCAGCTCGGTAGGACTGGATCAGCTTGCACATGCACCTAGCGAGTCAAAGCTAGCTCGCGGTAGTGAAAGGAAAAGTCGAGGCCGCCATGGGAGCTGCCATCTATCTATCGCTACCACATGTTTCACAACCGTCGCCTACTTTCCAACGTGAAGGCCGGAGAAGCAAAGCTAGAGGAGAAACCCAGCTACCGCGACGTTAACGCACGAACGCCCCAGAAAGTCAACTATCCAAAATGTCAAATGGAGGAGTAATTACGGACCTAATTTGGAAATACCACAAAGCGAGGGCCTAGTCCGTAAACGCAGCTCCGCTCTGACCCGAACCGCGAGCGACCAGTAAACAAAGGGCAGCCATGTGATACTGTATGATGCATGTGAACACCACCACGACGAATCCCGACGTTAAATAATCCGGAGGCAACAGCTGCCTCCGCAAGCCGCGCCCCCGCCCGCCCGCTCCGCTGGTCTTCTTCATTCCAACTTCTTCTTCCAAAACCCACAGATAGCTAGCTAGCACGAATAAACTAGAGCTCCAACTTGCGGACGCGCGCGCACCGGCCACGGGCCACCAACCGGCTTACTATATATCCCGCTCCGGCGCCCCACCGCCATTTCGTCAACCCGCGGCGCATTTCGTCCGGACGCGGTTAACGTGCTGCGGCCGAGCTACTAATCAGTTCCGGTGAAGATGGCAGCCATGGCGCCGCCGACCGCGACGCCCGCCGAGGTGCCGTCCTACTTCCTCTGTCCGATCTCGCTCCAGCTCATGCGCGACCCGGTCACGCTGCCCACCGGCATCTCCTACGACCGCGCCGCCATCTCGCGCTGGCTCGCCGCGTCTGCTGCGCCGGCCGCGTGCAGCACCAGCCAGCGCACCTGCCCCGTCACGCGCCAGCCGCTCGAGCCGGAGCTCCAGCTCACGCCCAACCACACCCTCCGCCGCCTCATCGGCTCCTGGGTCGCGTCCATCTCCCCCGGCTCCGACGTCGAGGGGGAGGTGGCCGCGCTGAGGCCCGTGCACCGCGACGAGCTCGCGTCGCTGCTCTCCGACGCCGCCGCTGCCCAGGTCGGCGCGCTCAGGAAGCTGGGGGAGTTGGTGGCCGAGTGCGAGGACACGAGGGCAATGCTGGAGTCCCAGGATGGCGTGTTCGACGCGCTGTCTCGTGTCCTCACCGGCGCCAGCGCTTGCTCCACAGCGCGGGAGGAGGCGGTCGGGGTCCTCGCGTCGCTCCGGATCCCGGAGCAGGAGCTGGTCCGCGTCGTGTCCAGGCACGGCAACCTGGCGGAGTCCCTCACGGCCGTGCTCCGCTCGTCCAACCTGCAGTCGAGGGCGCAGGCCGTGCGGCTCGTGAGGTCCCTGGCCGACGTGTCCGTGCCGGCCTGGGTGATCGGGCTGAACCAGGAGCTCCTCGCCGAGGTGATCCGCGTGGTCCGCGACCGAGTCTCGACGCGCGCCACCAAGGCGGCGCTCCACGCGCTCTCCGCGCTCTGCCCGTACGGCCGGAACCGCGTCAAGATCGTCGGCGCGGGCGCGGTGCCGGCGCTCGTGGAGCTGCTGCTGGACGAGCCCGAGCGGCGGGTCTGCGAGCTCGCGCTGGCCGTGCTGGACCGGCTGTGCACGTGCGCCGAGGGGCGCGCCGAGCTGGTGGCGCACGCGGCGGGCGTGGCCGTGGTGGGCAAGAAGGTGCTGCGGGTGTCGGAGGCGGCCAGCGAGCGGGCGGTGCGCGTGCTGAGGTCCGTCGCACGGCACGCGGCGACGCCGGCCGTGCTGCAGGAGATGGCGCAGGCCGGCGTCGTGGGCAAGCTGTGCCTGGCGCTGCGGTCCGAGCTGTGCGGGGTGAAGACCAAAGAGAAGGCGCACGAGGTGCTCAAGCTGCACTCCAGGATCTGGAGGAGCTCACCGTGCTTGTCTCCCAAGTTCTTGGCGCTCTACCCTTCGTGACGATCAATGCCTTCCGACTCCCGTCCCGTTCATCAGAATGCTCAGCTGTTGATTCATTCTTTCCCTGTGTTGTTGTTACCTTTTCTTTAAAAAAAAATTGGATCTGGAGGGCACTGGTTCGTGCCTACAAAAGAGAAATACATCGACACCGAGCTTTTTTGGTTGCCTACTTATTCTGTGGAGGATGATCCCATTTCTTTCATCAGAGATAAATGATTTTGCCATGTTTCATGCTTAGTGGATTTTTTTGCTCATGACTAGTAATCTGATGGTGTGGAGTGACCATAAGCCTTTTTTCTTAGAAAAAACTAGAAAAAACTGTGCAAACGCAGACACTCGTATAAATGTACGAACACTCACCTTATGAACGTAAGAAGGCAGACCTTGCCCTGATAAGCACCTCTAAAGGACTAAGCAGACCAACCTTGAGATTGACGAACTTAACACATGAGCCTTGTAGTCAACGAGAACCTTGTCTCCCTGGAAGGAATGAACACAAAAAAGATTAAAATAAATCCAGAAAAATACAAACACGCATGCCAAGTCTAGATTTTGAAGCCAGGTGGATTGACCATATGATTGTCATGGCATCTCCAATGCCGTCCCCTAAAACATACACAGTATCTATCAGCGGACTCATCTGCGGACACGGATACGAAAGCCGGTCATCTAGCCGCATTCCCTAAACGTCCGCCCAAGTCCGACCTCTTTCATATCGAATGCATAGCAAGATGAGCAAATTAAAGAGCGGTCTTTCATAGCGCCCGATCACAACCAAAAAGAGGTGCATCTCCATAGGTTTTACATGCGCTTGATCACAAAAAGTTCCAGACCCGTAGTCCAGCGAAACAACAATTGTTGCCATCCCAGACAGGCTGCCCGTGCCTCCTCGCTCACTTTGCGGCAAACTCCTCCACATCATCCATCTCCTCACCATTTGCCTCCATCTCGGCCGCCAATGCTTCAACATCCAAATAAGGACGGTGCATGATCATGGCCCTCATTGAGATCCAACTCGTCCATCCTCCTCATGGCCAATATTTTCTATCCTTTGAATCAGCCGCAAGCCCAACCTTCCTAGATAAACTTTAAGGTGAAATTGCTACTTGGTCACAAACCATTACAGTTGGGGCCCCAACAACTTTTTAGATTAGAGGAAGCAGATGCTAGCACTACTCCGTGACAAGAAATAATAGGGGCCTCTCTCACGACTGTGAATGCTGTAAGGTGGATCATTGGGTCAGCCCTATTTGGTAGAGGTTTCCTCGGTATTTTTTTAGCTATTTTTGCTCTACTATTCTTTTCTTTTTCTTTTTGCTGTTTCTCTTTTGGTTTACCCTTTTTCTGTTTGTCTAAAAGAAATATATTTTTACGTGAACATTTTTTCAAATTACATGTATATGTGAATGTTTTTGAGAAGGGCGAACAATTTTCAATATTATACGAACACATTTGTAAGATAACTTAACATTTTCTAATTGCATGTTTCTTGCCTGATTTTTTTAATTACATGAGTATTTTTCAAATTATATACCATTCTAAAATGAATTTTTCTAAATGAGTAAATATTTTTTGAAAATTACACAAACATATTTTTGAGACATGAACACATCGTAAAGCCACACCAGTTTTTAATATATATGATTACATAGATGCTTAATGCATGAACATGAAGATTTTCATAATACAAAACTTTTTTGATTACATTAACATCTTTTTAGTATGAAATGTTTTACTTAACTACATGAACATATTCTCAAATTGTGGGAAACACTGTTGTTAAATTATATGAAACAATTTTTAGGAGTACATGAATATTAGATTTAAATTTATGCAGAGATTTTATAACACAACAATATGTTTACTTTTTTATATAATGTACTGTACTTGTTTATAATGTGCTCCCTCTGTTCCGAAATATAAGTCGTTGGGTAGTTTAGTTTACACTTCCCCAACGACTTATATTTAGGAACGAAGGGAGTATATAATTTTTAGTTTTTCTAGAACTGTATATACTAGTGATCTAAATGCTCTTATATTTCTTTATGGAGGGAGTACTTTTTAGTGACAATTCGTTTTTTTTGAGACACAGTGACAATTCGTAAAATTTAGAAATTGCAGGTACTAATTTTATGGGCCGCACCCAAGCCGGACCATTTGCAGATGCAGTGGCCGAATTGCCTTAACGGTCAGAACGAGCGTTGTTTAAGCGTTATACACATCACCACCCCCCCACGACCCCACTCCTCCAAGGAACTACCCAAACCGCACCCGCACTTCCTCTTCTTCTTCTTCCCGCCCTCCCCGCGCTTCCCCACTCCGCTCCTCTCCGCCCCGCAACCTCCCCAAATCCCCCCAACCCCGCGCCCGCGCGTCGCACGGAAACCCTAAGCCTGCCCTGTCCGATCGCCGTGTCACCACCGATGGCGGGGCCTCCCCGCCCAGCGCCCGCCGCCCAGCCCGTCCGCCGCTCCGCCCGCCTCGGCCCACAGGCGCCCCACCAGCCCCCCTGCTCTCCCCCGCCACCGTCCCCGCCGGCCGCGGCGGGGTCCCCAGGAGGAACGGACCCCCGACGGTCGGTGCGCATCAGCGTCCGGACCCGCGTCCGTGGCCTCCCCTCGGCGGCGCCGTCGTCCTCGCGGATACGGCGCAAGTCCCCCGCGGCGCCTCTGCGGCGGACAGTACAGGCATGCGCGGAGGAGTGGGGGGCAGCGAAGGCCGCGTCAGGCGCCCCGGCGGAGGAGTGCGTCCTCCCTTTCCTCCAGAAAGGCGCGCCGAGGAAGGTACGTGCCGGTACCACTGCCAGGCCTGCAATTCAGTTACCAGCTTGTGTCAAACAGGACTTTGATGACAACGAAAATGTTAGGTTTGCTAGAAACGGGATGAACTGATAAATGGGGGTGATTGTCTGATGGCACGGAACTCGGGATAGAGACCGAAAGGGGAACATGGGTTGGAACAAAGAACAATGGGTCTCAATGCGGTTATTAGCACTCCACACTGAGAGCAAATGATACACTAGATGGATTTGGATATCACCACAGAAATTGGAGAGAAAACAAGAACTGTGACAAAGATGTGCAAATCAGTGGAATAAGGGTTATATTTGAATAGGGACGTCACCGCACTAGAAAATGTGAGGTGGTTATTCATTTTATCGGACAATTGGACTGAAGGCACACATTGTGTTTCCAATAGTTCATCACAAGTAAAGAACATGGAGTACTTCAGAAACATGATACAAAATGTTAAATTGAGTTCTATAACATATAAACCATATGAACTGGACGGATAGTGGCATCTCAAGTTATATATGCAGAGCACACATGGAAGAATTTAGCTCTATGCAAGAAAAAGAAGCTAGAGCGCACAGGAGGAACTATGTGTCTTTTCAGTTAAGGTAGGAGATGGGACTCAAACTCTTGATCTCAATGACATTACCTAAGTGCGTGCAAGAACGGAGTGTTGATCTGAAGACAACCTGAAGAAACTGAATTTTTTGAAGAGGGTAGATATTCTTAGGAAATATGGGTGCCTTCCAAAGTATATGTTCCTGGAATGTTCTTTGGACAAAGATGCTTTGACAACCTGTATAAAAAGTTGCTGCATATGTGATCGCCCAACTCTGATAGAACTGACAGAAGAAGGCTGTAATATTGAGAGTTCAATTAAACACAAGTGTTGTGCCGTTGCTTGTATTCATTCTCTGTAGCTCTGGTTGCTGATAAATAAGGGAACAATAATCCTGGAATATGCTATAAATATTGTAATAAGGGACATCAAGGTGATCAGGGTATGGAATCTTCTGCACAGAAACACTGTCAGACTCTTATAAGTTAATTAAATATTAGGTGAAAGCTTGGTCAAGAAATGAAGGAAGGATGCCAAGTAACACTTCCTATAGGATTCTGATCCACTTTAAAGCTTCTGAATATAGGATATCAATATCAAGTGATTCTGTTCACACAGTATTTTAATGTGTACTCCGGATGTTACATAAGGTAGTGTGAGTGTGATTCCCTACTGATGCTCTAAAAGAAGGAATCTTTAAAATCCTTTGGATTTAGGTTGAGTGCCTGATTTGCTCGAGGAGTATCCTGCCCGATGAAAGGACGCGATGTTCAGGTCATCACTGTGAAGTAACCTTGCACAAGGTTTGTTCTGAAAAAAGTGATGGAAGCTGCCCTCGACATGTAAGTTGCTGAAACAAAGTTACATATCTAAAAAGAAATTATAAGTGTTTCCAACATTACAAACAATGATATACTCCCTCTGTCCCAAAATAAGTGTCTCGGACTTGGTACAACTTTGTAATAAAGTTGTACTAAGTTCAAGACACTTATTTTGGGACAGAGGGAGTACTATAGATATAAATGCCTATCTGTGCATCCAATAAGAAATAATTAGAGGACCTATTTTGTGTCGTTGAAGTTTTTGTTAGTTTCAACAATTTATGATTATTTATCCCCTCATATTTTTGTTAACTGTGTAGATATGTTTTCACTGCAAAAGGAGAACAACTTGGCACCGGTTGAAACATGTAATGCCTGCATGTGCACAGTGTTCGCTGCATCAAAACAGAATGGCTGAATCTGTTGATCCTTCAAAGCTAATGAAAAGTTGGAGTATTTGGCCATCAACGATTGAGGTTGATGCTATGCTTCATCCACCCTATTTGGTGCTTCTCTGTCAGTTTCTTATATAAACTGTATCTTCAGTGCCTACAAAAATATAGCACTGTGGATAATTGGGTTTTTACGGCATCATGGCAGTTTATCCTAGATAATAGCGACTGAGTGTTTACAGTTTTCTACTTAATAGACAAGAGCTGAGAATTACAATAAAAACACGGTAAGCTTATTTAGTATTGGGTTGATATGATTGTTAATATTGGCTGATGAGAGGGTAGTATAAGTTAAAGCCTTAAGTGTAATGATGCACAGGGATGCAATTTGAATTATACTTCCTGACCATAACCCGCAGCCCCACGATTCTCAATTTGAAATACAGACTGTTGAGCAGGTTGCGTGAAGCAACCTTATATGCTGACATACCAACAGTCTTTTACCATGTCACGCATATGTTCTTATTCCGTATCACCAATTCTGAAGTTCTTATTATGAAACATAAGCTAGATGATTTTGCACTCTGGTTTCAATTTTTTAACTTCTATTAGTGTATCGACAACGGAGGGCCTCTTCGGATAAGTTGGCGTGCAAACGGCATCCTCCAATTGTAAATGCCTCCAATATGCATTCCAAAATATTCTCTTTGCTGTCTACTTCTCCTAAAATCATTAAAAGAAAGAATATTCAACAATTTGTTCCATACCATTTGCTTTAATATTGTTGAATGCATTTTATTTGATCTCTTTATTTCTATAAGCTTTGGTTATTTCTGTTGTTGTTAATGTTGCTGACGGTGTGATATGTGCTTCTTACAGGGTGCAGGTCCAGCATATGACATTGAGGTGGTTAATAGTTCCACTTCACATTTGATTCTCTGTATTGTTGAATACACAGAACTTATCCAATTTTGTTTCTCTGTTGTATTGCCTTCGTAAAAAATTTGATGTTGGTGGACTATTAATGGTTTTGTTCTTACAGTTTTTCTTTGATCTGTATTCATTGTTGAGTATTGATTCATTTACAGGAAGCCTTCCGGCGATTACCTCTCCCGTATGCTGATCAAGAGTTCAATATTGACCCTATTAAGGAGTTGGAAAGTGTGACAAAACCACCTCCATATGTACATTTGAAGCATAGTATCCTTTATATGATTGCAATTTAAACTAGTTGACCAGTTTCCCTTTTATATTTTGTTCATTTTTATCTTTTAACTTTGGAATCTTTCATTTCCTCAATGAGCTAAGATGTATATTTCGTCAAGAAGAAATGTGATGGTGATGCCATTGAAGCTAAATGCAGTGATTGTGACCCTCCTCTGACCTGTCAAATAAGATGCTCGTGCAGGTACAAACCAATTTAATTTCTTGCGTGCATGCTTGTGGGGGATCCTTATTCTCTGTGTAATGTTGTTTTTTATGAGATGATTCTCATCAGAATTTGAAGCGCTTATAATTAGAGAATGATTTTCCAGATTACTATACTCCAATTGAACAGCAAAGGTTTTTTCCGATGTATACTGTAACGCTGTATCTTAGAGTTTAGAGTAATTATATTCTATAAAATGCTTCTACGCGTTCATTTTTATAGAAATGCATGTACAATTCTTTATAGAAAGTTATGATAATTCCTACAGGTCTGTGTCCATTAGCTGCTCTCAGGCTTGCAAGTGCTCAAATAAGTGCACTAACAGACCATTTCGCAGAGAGAAAAGGATCGGGGTTGTTAAGGTAAGGAATTCATTGAACTTCTTTTGTTCATGTTTTCAGAAGACAAAAAGTAATTAAAGGTTTTAACTTGCACGACTTAGAACCTTTTTTACAATGTTAACATACTCTTTAATTTCATGACTGCTCTTCCTTCCCCCGTTTCTATAAAGTATTTTATTTTTCTATTTGTGATTTCATGCCTAAACTTGATCTGGTGCGCCAATAATATAAATATATTTTTGTTTCCTTTTATTTGTGCATCTTGTTATTAACTTTCTTTGGTAATATAGCTATGATTAAGAGATTTTTGTGTGGCAAATAACTCCCTGGTGGGTTTTTTCTGTAGACACAACATTGTGGATGGGGTGCCATAGCATTGGAAACCATCGAGGAAGGTGATTTTGTGATAGAGTTTGTTGGAGAAGGTATTTGAGATTCGTTCTTTGGTTTGCTTTATAATCTGCTTGTAGATAGTTTAAACCCCTACTTCTACAGGAGATTATGACTTGTGATTACCTTCCTAATGATTTTGTGTGAGCTATTCTGCTATGGTGCTGAACATATTGCTGTTAACTTGAGTTCATGTCTGTTAAAATCAAAAGCTAGTTTCATTTCTAGAATACTACAAAAAATAATGATTGGTGCTCACCTCGGTATACTCTCCATTTATTGTTAGATCATATACTATTTTATAATTATAATGCCCCATTCCAGTTATAGATGGCGCGAGATGTGAAGAAAGGCTTCAAGACATGAGACAGCGCCGAGATAAAAATTTCTACATGTGTAAAGTCAACAACAACTTTATAATAGATGCAACATTCAGAGGAAATGATTGCCGCTTTTTTAACCACAGCTGCAGACCTAACTGTCAGTTGGAAAATTGGTAAATGTCTTATTTGCAGAAGCTTGGCGTATGGATTTCTTTAACCTATGTGTTTGTTGATTTAGTGGCTGTTCCTTTATTCTCTAAAGTGTATTTTATGGCTTAACCGAGTTGTTTGTTGCCAGGCAAGTTAGTGGCAAGACAAGGCTAGGTGTGTTTTCTTTACAGGGTATACGAGTGGGTGAGCCCTTGACCTACAATTACAGGTACGTGAGAGACTCAATCAGGCTCGCACTTTATATGCCGTTCTTCCGTATGTACTGCTAAAATTGATGTTTGGTTTAATCTGTATGCATTCTGACACCACCAGATCGTTTGCAACGTTAGTTTGTGTAGCCATACAGATGCTTAGCTGGATCTTTATCCTGACTAAATCATACTACTACCTCTGTTCACTTATATAAGACGTTTTAGACATTCAGACACTTCAAAATAGTACAAAACAAGTTGTCTAAAACGTCTTATAAAAACAAACGGAGGGAGTATCATTTTTCCTTTTCTGGTGCTCCACTGTATTTCTCGTTTTCCTCGCTCTACATTGGTCAATAAAAACTGACACCATAGATAAATAAAAATAAAATCCTAGCGACAATACTAGGTCTGTCTGGAAAGGATGTCAGCAGTGGTGATGCTAGATCCAATATCCCTCTGTATCACTGAAATCTTCCAAACTTGAAGTATTCTGGTGGAGTATAAGTTCAACATAACGGCAATTTGTTTATATTAATACTCCAGAGGCATCAAAGTCATAATTGTTAGTTTGTTACTATAGTTTTAAGTTCTTGTCTGGTTTTAACAACATTTTTTAACATAGTAATGGTTGATTACTTGTTGAGAAAAAGCTTATGGCCGAGACATAATTGTGACTGTGCATAGGCAGAGTTCAGTGTAAAATGGTACAGGATAGCCAGATTAACCGCCCTAGACTCTGGATTTATCTTTGGCATATAGCACTGCACCTGAGTAAAATACTTGGCCTTTGGGAAGCACTAAAAATCATTTCCTCTATTGCTTCACTTTTGAAAATTAGTGTTGCAAGTACACAGAAGAGATGCTCTAGTTGCCTCACGATAGATGTTTTATGATGCACTCTCATCTCAGTTTTGTTTTTTTTGGTCCATCTCGTAGCTTCGAACAACATTTTGGTCCACAGACAGAATGTTTCTGTGGTGCTGAAAACTGCCGAGGGAAGCTGTGATAGGTAAAAGACTGACCAAAGGTGGGGGTACATATAACAGCTCTGACCGAGGGAAGCTGTGGCTCAATGCAAAAGTACAGAGCAGGAAATGGAATCTATAGTGAAGATTGATGCCCAGAGCAGCATGTTACATACTCATCTTCCAAGTGTGCAGGTTTTACTCTGTAAAAAGTGTTTAGCTAGTTCTTTCAACAGATGCCGAGAGCAAGCTGTTTAGCTAGCTAGTTCCTTTTATCTTAAATATTAGTTCAGTTTAGTCGTTCTGGATTGCGATGCTGAACCTCTGCTTTCCTCCGTGGGATCCATCAGAAATCTACATGCAGCATTGTGATTCATGCATTATCTTTCAATGTTAAAATTTCACAGCGCCAAAGATCAGGCAACGAAAACCGGTAAACCGCACCGAATTGAGTCATTGCATCACTGCATCTTATTACATCATTTACAGACACATACACAGCGCAGTGGAGTGAACCTCCCTTCGATCTTGAGCTGGAAACTAGAACGAGACACGACGAAATTAAGCATAAGCAAAGCTAATTAAGAGCAGAAGAGCTCGCAAACTACTACTATTTTTTTCTATCTTTTTTTCATTTATGCCAAGATCGATGGATCGATGCGGAACGCGATGAGGCCGGTAGGCCCCTTAGCGAGGCTGCTGGATGGTGCGGGGGCTGAACCTGCCGCCGCCCAGGACCTTAGCAGGCGCCTTCTCCGCGTACTTCGGGACCTCCGGCGGCGAGGCGACGTGCGCCCGCCACCACTTCTCGATCCCCCAGGGCGCCACCTCGCCCCCGCTCTTCTTGACGGCGGCTTCTCCCTTCCTCTCCTCCCCATCTGCTCCGAACAACGGTGGCAGGTTTAACAACAAGGTAACAACCGTGAAGGAAAGTAGATCTGGGCCGGTCTGGTCACGTACCGTTGTGGCGCGGCGGAGGGAAGAAGGCGTCGCTGTCGTCTGGGCCTTCGTCGGCGTCCAGCTGCCCCAGGTCGCCGTAGTCGCGGAGCCAGCTGTCGCGGAAGGACGGCGAGGAGGCGACGAGGCGCCACCACTCGGGCGAGAAGTCCTCGACCTCCGCCGCGGCCGCCTGCACGGGGGCGGGGCGGCACCAGCTCCCCGGCACGAAGGGCTCCGCCCACGGGTTCAGCCTCCCGCCGTTGCTGCCGGTCACCACCTCCATGGTTGCCTGTAGTACTGTATCGCTTCCTCCTCTCTTCCCCTCTCGGTCTCGAGCTCACTCGTGCTGCTGCGGTGTGGACTGGTGGAGCGGGATGGAATGGTAATGGACGGTGACAGGTACGGCGTGGGGTGATCTCAATATTATAGTGCGCCTCTTGGATCTTTTGGGCTGGCCGGTCTTATCCGTTCTCGCGTTCTTATCCGTTGCGGTGGGATATTACCACGTATGCGATGGGTACGGCCCGCTGTTTTCCTATCGGCGGCGTGCTGGCCCCCTCACCGATCGTACTATTACTGTGCGCGATACCGTATCAATTCGAAGGAAACATTGGATTGTTCTCTCTAAACGATCTCCTATACTCCTTTAGTTCATGGATTGTTTTTTGATATTTTGGTGTCAAAAAAGGATGGACCGTGATTTATCCGTGTTGATTGCATAGCCATCAATAATATTACTGTTCGATTATCGGACTACTCCTAGGTTAGAGAATATACTTTATGAATTAAGCGGCTCTATCATATTTTTCAAAGTTGATTTATGTAGTGGATACCATTAAGTTCTTATGAAATTGGGTGAATGATAGAAAGCAACATCAAAAATTGAATTCAGGTTATATGAGTGATTAATTGTGCCTTTTCGATTAACCAATGCACTTAGTACTGTCATGATATTGATGCATAAGGTTTTACGTGCTTTCACCTAGTACTGTCATGATAACAAATCATTGGATAGACATTTAACCATTTCCATGTTGTTTTTAATGCTTTACAAGATGCAAGTTTGGTTGGTAACCTTGGGAAGTCCACCATTTGCACCTACCAAGTATCATTTCTTGCTTATATTGTGATTCTACATGACACGGAAGTTGATAAAGCCGAAGTCGAATCTATTCAAGGCCTCTTCGAATTGAAAGATTTTCATAGGAATATTGGAGGATTCCAATCCATTGTAACTTTTTCCTAAGGAAGCCCTTTGAATCAAAGGAACAACACCTCCAAATTCCTATGGATTGGATTCCTACACCTCAATCCTATATGAGTTTAAACATCCATTGTAACCTCTTTTTTACACTGATTCACGTAGGATCGAGGCACTTTTCCTGTGTTTTATCCGTGTTCCATCCAAATGACCATTCATGCAGTTTTCCTTTGTTTTGCACCTGCAATCCCGTCAATTTCTTGTGTATTTTAAAGTCCTATGTTTTCCTATGATCCAAAGAAGCCATCAAAGTTGGCCGCCTGCTAAAATAGTCACCCAAGTGAGGAGTTTACTTGGTATCGATGAGTTTTATAGGCACACTGCGAAATATTACATCACCATTGCTGCGGCACTTAATGAGCTCACAAGAAAGGACATAATTTGTTGTTCCAACGATTTAACAAGACTTTTGATGTTGAATGTGATGCTAGAGGAACTGAATTAGGAGATATGTTTTACAAGATGGCTAACCTGATGCGCACTTTTCTAAAAGAATGGCCGATCCTAGTCAAAATTATTCTACTTATGGTAAAAAAAGATATATGTTCTTGTTCGGACTTTAGAAACTTGGCAACATTATGTATGATCCAAATAATTTGTTTTACATTTCGATCATGAATCTTTGAAGTACATAAGAAGTCAATCAAAACTGAAACGTAGACATGCTAAGTTGGTTGATTTTATTGAGCCTTTATCTTATGTCATTAAACACAAGAATGGTAAATAAAATGTCTGAAGGAAATATGCCCTAGAGGCAATAATAAAGTTATTATTTATTTCCTTATTTCATGATAAATGTTTATTATTCATGCTAGAATTGTATTAACCGGAAATATGATACATGTGTGAATACATAGACAAACATATGGTCACTAGTATGCCTCTACTTGACTAGCTCGTTGAATCAAAGATGGTTAAGTTTCCTAGCCATAGACATGAGTTGTCATTTGATTAACGGGATCACATCATTAGGAGAATGATGTGATTGACTTGACCCATTCCGTTAGCTTAGCACTTGATCGTTAAGTATGTTGCTATTGCTTTCTTCATGACTTATACATGTTCCTGTAACTATGAGATTATGCAACTCCCGTTTACCGGAGGAACACTTTGGGTGCTACCAAACGTCACAACGTAACTGGGTGATTATAAAAGAGTACTACAGGTGTCTCCAAAGGTACATGTTGGGTTGGCGTATTTCGAGATTAGGTTTTTTCACTCCAATTGTCGGAGAGGTATCTCTGGGCCCTCTCGGTAATGCACATCACTATAAGCCTTGCAAGCATTGCAACTAATGAGTTAGTTGTGAGATGATGTATTACGTAACGAGTAAAGAGACTTTTCGGTAACGAGATTGAACTAGGTATTGGATACCGACGATCGAATCTCGGGCAAGTAACATACCGATGACAAAGGGAACAAAGTATGTTGTTATGCAGTTTGACCGATAAAGATCTTCGTAGAATATGTAGGAGCCAATATGGGCATCCAGGTTCTGCTATTGGTTATTGACCAAGAATAGTTCTAGGTCATGTCTACATAGTTCTCGAACCCGTAGGGTCCGCACGCTTAAGGTTTCGATGACAGTTATATTATGAGTTTATGAGTTTTGATGTATCGAAGGAGTTCGGAGTCCCGGATGAGATCGGGGACATGACGAGGAGTCTCGAAATGGTCGAGACGTAAAGATCGATATATTGGACGACTATATTCGAAGTTCGGAAAGGTTCCGAGTGATTCGGGTATTTTTCGGAGTACCAGAGAGTTGCGGGAATTCGCCGGGAGTATATGGGCCTTATTGGGCCATACGGGAATTGAGGAGAGAGGCCGAAAGGAAGGAGGCGTGCAGCCCCCCTCTGGTCCGAATTGGACAAGGGGTGCAGCCCCTCTTTCCTTCCTCCTCTCCCCCTCTTTCCCCCTTCTCCTACTCCAACAAGGAAGGAGGGAGTCCTACTCCCGGTGGGAGTAGGACTCCCCTTGGCGCGCCTCTCCCTGGCCGGCCGCCTCCTCCCCTTACGCGAGACTGGTTTTACCGCCGTGCTTTGCACACAGGTGACTAGCGGGTGTCTGTTTCTCCAACTTTAGTTGAACCGAGTGTGGCTACGCCCGATCCTTGCGAAGGTTAAAATAGCACCAACTTGACGAACTATCGTTGTGGTTTTGATGCGTAGGTAAGAACGGTTCTTGCTCAGCCCGTAGCAGCCACGTAAAACTTGCAACAACAAAGTAGAGGACGTCTAACTTGTTTTTGCAGGGCATGTTGTGATGTGATATGGTCAAGACGTGATGAGATATAAGTTGTTGTATGACATGATCATGTTTTGTTGAAGTTATCGGCAACTGGCAGAAGCCCTATGGTTGTCTCTTTGTTGCATAAGATGCAAGTGCCAAATAATTGCTTTACTTTATCGCTGTGCGATAGCAATAGTTGGCGAGACGACCATGTGACGACACATTGATATAGATCAAGATGATGAAGATCATGGTGTCGTGCCGGTGACGATAGAGATCATGACAGTACTTTGGAGGAGATCAAAGGCGCAAGATGATCATGGCCATATCATGTCACATATTTTGATTGCATATGATGTTTATCTGTTATACATCTTATTCTGTTTTGTTTGACGGTAGCATTTTAAGATGATCTCTCACTAATCATCAAGAAGTGTTCTCCCTGAGTATGCACCGTTGCGAAAGTTCTTCGTGCTGGGACACCACGTGATGATCGGGTGTGATAGGCTCTATGTTCAAATACAACGGGTGCAAAACAGTTGCACACGCGGAATACTCAGGTTAAACTTGACGAGCCTAGCATATACAGATATGGCCTCGGAACACGGAGACCAAAAGGTCGAACGTGAATCATATAGTAGATATGATCAACATAGTGATGTTCACCATTGAAAACTACTCCATCTCACGTGATGATCGGACATGGTTTAGTTGATTTGGATCACGTGATCACTTAGATGACTAGAGAGATGTCTGTCTAAGTGGGAGTTCTTAAGTAATATGATTAATTGAACTTAAATTTATCATGAACTTAGTCCTGGTAGTATTTTGCAAATTATGTTGTAGATCAATAGCTTGCATTGTTGCTTTCATATGTTTATTTTGATATGTTCCTAGAGAAAATTGTGTTGAAAGATGTTAGTAGCAATGATGCGAATTGGATCCGTGATCTGAGGTTTATCCTTATTGCTGCACAGAAGAATTATGTCCTTAATGTACCGCTAGGTGACAGACCTATTGCAGGAGCAAATGCAGACATTATGAACGTTTGGCTAGCTCAATATGATGACTACTTGATAGTTTTGTGCACCATGCTTAACGGCTTAGAATCGGGACTTCAAAGACGTTTTGAATGTCATGGACCATATGAGATGTTCCAGGAGTTGAAGTTAATATTTCAAGCAAATACCCGAGTTGAGAGATATGAAGTCTTCAACAAGTTCTATGGCTAAAAGATGGAGGAGAATTGCTCAACTAGTGAGCATGTGCTCAAATTGTCTGGGTACTACAATCGCTTGAATCAAGTGGGAGTTAATCTTCCAGATAAGATAGTGATTGACATAATTCTCTAGTCACCATCACCAAGTTAGTAGAACTTTGTGATGAACTATAGTATGCAAGGATGACGAAAACGATTCCCGAGTTCTTCGTGATGTTGAAATCGATGAAGGTAGAAATCAAGAAAGAGCATCAAGTGTTGATGATTGACAAGACCACTAGTTTCAAGAAAAGGGCAAAGGGATAGAAAGGGAACTTCAAGTAGAATGACAAGCAAGTTGTCACTCCCATGAAGAAGCCCAAAGCTGAACCAAAGCCTGAAACTGAGTGCTTACACTGCAAAGGAAATGGTCACTAGAAGCGGAAATGCCTTGAATATTTGGTGGATAAGAAGGATGGCAAACTAAACAAGGGTATATTTGATATACAGATTATTGATGTGTACCTAACTAGTGTTTATAGTAACCCCTGAGTATTTGATACTTGTTCGGTTGCTAAGATTAGTAACTCGAAACAGGAGTTACAGAATAAACAGAAACTAGTTGAGGGTGAAGTGATGATGTGTGTTGGAAGTGGTTCCAAGATTGATATGATCATCATCGCACACTCCCTATACTTTCGAGATTAGTGTTGAACCTAAATAAATGTTATTTGGTATTTGTGTTGAGCATGAATATGATTTGATCATGTTTATTGCAATACGGTTATTCATTTAAAATCAGAGAATAATTGTTGTTCTGTTTAAATGAATAAAACCTTTGATGGTCATACACCCAATGAAAATAGTTTGTTAGATCTCGATCGTAGTGATACACATATTCATAATATTGATGCCAAAAGATGCAAAGTTGATAATGATAGTGCAACTTATTTGTGGCACTACCGTTTGGGTCATATCGGTGTAAAGCGCATGAAGAAACTCCATAAAGATGGATTTTCGGAATCACTTGGTTATGAATCATTTGATGCTTGCGAACCGTGCCTTTTGGGCAAGATGACTAAAAACTCCATTCTCCGGAACAATGGAACAAGATACTGACTTATTGGAAATAATACATACCGATGTATGCGATCCAATGAGTGTTGATGCTCGTGGCAAGTATCGTTATTTTCTGACCTTCACAAAATGATTTGAGCAGATATGGGTATGTCTACTTGATGAAAACATAAGTCTGAAATAATTGAAAGGTTCAAAGAATTTCAGAGTGAAGTGGAAAAATCATCGTAACAAGAAAATAAAGTTTCTACGATCTGATCACGGAGACGAATATTTGAGTTACGAGTTTGGTCTTCAATTAAAACAATGTGGAATAGTTTCGCAGCTCACGCCACCTGGAACACCACAACGTTATGGTGTGTCCGAACGTCGTAACCGCACTTTATTGGATATGGTGCGATCTATGATGTCTCTTATTGATTTACCATTATTGTTTTGGGGTTATGCATTAGAGATAACTGCATTCACGTTAAAAGGGCACCATCTAAATCCGTTGAGACGACGCCTTATGAACTGTGGTTTGGCAAGAAACCAAAGTTGTCGTTTCTTAAATTTTGGGGCTGCGATGCTTATGTGAAAAAGTTTCAACCTGATAAGCTCGAACCCAAATCGGAGAAGTGCGTCTTCATAGAATACCCAAAGGTAACTATTGGGTACACCTTCTATCACAGATCCGAAGGCAAGTTATTCGTTGCTAAAATGGATCCTTTCTAGAGAAGAAGTTTCTTTCGAAAGAAGTGAGTGGGAGGAAAGTAGAACTTGATGAGGTAACTATACCTGCTCCCTTATTGGAAAGTAGTTCATCACAGAAATCTGTTCCTATGACTACTACACCAATTAGTGAGGAAGTTAATGATGATGATCATGAAACTTCAGATTAAGTTACTACAGAACCTCGTAGGTCTTCCAAAGTAAGATCCGCACTAGAGTGGTACGGTAATCCTATTCTGGAAGTTATGTTACTAGACCATGACGAACCTACGAACTATGAAGAAGCGATGGTGAGCCCAGATTCCGCAAAATGGCTTGAGGCCATGAGATCTGAGATGAGATCCATGTATGAAAACAAAGTATGGACTTTTATTGACTTGCCCAATGATCAGCGAGACATTGAGATTAAATGGATCTTCAAGAGGAAGACGGACACTGATAGTGTTACTATCTACAAAGCTAGAATTGTCGCAAAAGGTTTTCGACAAGTTCAAGGTGTTGACTACGATGAGAGTTTTTCACTCGTATCTCTGCTTAAGTCTGTCTGAATCATGTTAGCAATTGCCGCATTTTATGAAATCTGGCAAATGGATAAACAAAACTGCATTCCTTAATGGTTTTCTTAAAGAAGAGTTGTATATGATGCAACCAGAAGGTTTTGTCAATCCTAAAGGTGCTAACAAATTGTGCAAGCTCCAGCGATCCATCTATGGACTGGTGCAAGCATCTCGGAGTTGGAATATATGCTTTGATGAGTTGATCAAAGCATATGGTTTTATACAGACTTTTGAAGAAGCCTGTATTTACAAGAAAGTGAGTGGGGGCTCTATAGCATTTCTAATATTATATGTGGATGACATATTGTTAATTGGAAATGATATGGAAATTTTGGATAGCATGAAAGGATACTTGAATAAGAGTTTTTCAAAGCAAGACCTCGATGAAGCTGCTTACACATTGAGCATCAAGATCTATATAGATAGATCAATACGCTTGATAAGATTTTTCAATGAGTACATACCTTGATAAATTTTTGAAATAGTTCAAAATGGAACAGTCAAAGAAGGAGTTCTTGCCTGTGTTACAAGGTGTGAAGTTGAGTAAGACTCAAGACCCGACCATTGCAGAAAATAGAAAGAGAATGAAAAGTCATTCCCTATGCCTCAGTCATAGGTTCTATAAAGTATGCTATGCTGTGAACCAGACCTATTGTATACCTTGCTCTGTGTTTGGCAAAGGAATACAATTTTTGATCTAATAAGTAGATCACTGGACATGGGTCAAGAATATCCTTAGTGAGGACTAAGGAGATGTTTCTCGATTATGGAGGTGATAAAAGAGCCCGTCGTTAAAGTTACAACGATGCAAGCTTTTACACCAATCCAGATGACTCTAAGTCTCAATCTGGATACATATTGAAAGTGGGAGCAATTAGCTAGAGTAGCTCCATGCAGAGCATTGTGGACATAGAATATTTGCGAAATACATACGGCTCTGAATATGACAGACCCGTTGACTAAGCTTCTCTCACGAGCAAAACATGATCATACCTTAGTACTCTTTTGGGTGTTAATCACATAGCGATGTGAACTAGATCATTGACTCTAGTAAACCCTTTGGGTGTTGATCACATGATGATGTGAACTATGGGTATTAATCACATGCAGATGTGAATATTGGTGTTAAATCGCATAGCGATGTGAACTAGATTATTGACTCTAGTGCAAGTGGGAGACTGAAGGAAATATGCCCTAGAGGCAATAATAAAGTTATTATTTATTTCCTTATTTCATGATAAATGTTTATTATTCATGCTAGAATTGTATTAACCGGAAACATGATACATGTGTGAATACATAGACAAACATATAGTCACTAGTATGCCTCTACTTGACTAGCTCGTTGAATCAAAGATGGTTAAGTTTCCTAGCCATAGACATGAGTTGTCATTTGATTAACGGGATCATATCATTAGGAGAATGATGTGATTGACTTGACCCATTCCGTTAGCTTAGCACTTGATCGTTAAGTATGTTGCTATTACTACTAGAAAAACCGCTACTAATGGCGCACCTAATTTGGCCATTAATGGCGCATCACTGGTGCGCCATTACTAGCACGCCATTAGTAATTTTTACTAATGGCGCACCAGTGGTGCGCCATTAGTATCTGGTATACTAATGGCGCACCACTGGTGTGCCATTAGTATAGGCTACGGTGCGCCATTAGTATGCCTCCCAGGGGCCATGTATACCCAGGTGCTTTGGCATACTAATGGCGCACGACCATGAGATGCGCCATTAGTAACCGCGGCATACTAATGGCGCACTGTCCAGTGATGCGCCATTAGTATGCTTTGTCATACTAATGGCGCACTGTCATGTGATGCGCCATTAGTATGAATATTAGGTTTTTTTTTATTTTCTGTTTTTTGCACAGGTTACAAAATGTATAATTTGATAAAATATAGACATCACACATCAACAACAGATTCATCGAATACAATAGAAGATTAGTCTTTGAATACAATTCATCATATTAGTCTCCGAATACAATTAATCATATTAGTCTCCGAATTGAAAAGACCGAACAAAGATAGAACATTATATTACAAGTCTCGAGACCGCGAGTAGCGAGTTTGTCTTCACATTACAAGTCGATATCGATCATCTAAACTACCATCACATAGAAGAGAGCTGCGATCATCACGATGAGCATCATCACGATGAAACTCGTCTTCATCCGGTTCCTCCAACGCTCCCTCCCCTCTCCCGCTAGATAGCGGGCGTATCTAGATTCGGCCTCAGCCCTAGTGGTGTACCCTTTGTAACTGTTACCGCTGAATCGGTGAACCTGTCTCTGACACTCCTCCCAGTCATCGTAGACTCCAGGAACCTTACCCTTGTACACGACATACATCGACATCGCTATGCACTAGCCAAATGAAATGTTAGTACCAATTCACAGACAATACATAAGCAATATATAAGTATGCAACAGAACGATCGGAAGAGAAAAGCAAGACATTAATAGCATCGATTACATCTAAGTTGAACTACTCTCGAAACCAAAGAGACATACTACAAGTTCATTAAAGTTTAATTACAACATGAGCCAATCGATGTTTCAGAACTAGACACAGCATCACTGCTTTCGACTCGACTCAAGGGACCGGAGCGTGGATGAAGCCGCCGTCTATCGTGGGAGTCATGAAATAACGGTCGTTGTCAGCCTGCATTTGTAGCATTGTGTCGATGTCACTGTTGGACGGTTGATTGTTGAGGTAGAACTGCCCCAAGGTACGAAGGACATCTTGATGGATGATTTTCGCAAACTCCGACTGGATGCGAAAGAATTCTTGTCGGAGGTCCGCGTCCTGGATTGCTGACACGCTCTTTGCCCAATCTTTGAGTTTACTCGGTAGCAGAAGTTGATGATGGCCCCGTACGATCGCCCGCATGTGATGGATGGCGTAGTAGGCACCCTTCTGACTGCCAGGCGGCTGCTTGACGCAGCAGAACGTCGTATTGTGGGAGAACATGTGCTTGCCGTACTTACGAATAGGCCTGGTGAAGGTGCCTCCAGATTTGGCGTAGCCGGGGAGAACATCATCAAGAACCTTCTTGACATTTGTGTAGTCTACGTTCGACTGACTGTCCGGGTCGAAATACGTGGCCATGGAATATTTGGGGCTTAGGAGGATGAGCGTGCAATGTGTGTCACTGCAGAAAACACGGAATGTTAAAAGAAAAACGATCGAAATGTAAGAATTCATATGTTACGGGCCGGTTGAGGGGAGGACTTACTCGGGAAAGTAAGGCACGAGGAAGTTATCCTTATCTTGGTTTGCCAGAATGACGCCTTCGAGGTAAGAACTCGCGACTTGCCGGTCCCTAGTGCTGCCCAAGATCTTGGCACACATGTAGAAGGGGTCGACTATCACGATGTCCGGGGTCTTGTCGCGAATGATCCGCATCTCCATACTCAGCGAAAATAGCCGAACGAAGGTGTAGTGCAGCGGATGAAGGTTCAACATAGCGTGGATGTCATCAAAACGCAGGACGATCGTACGCCCGATGGAGTTATCCACAAAGCCCTTGCCCTCTGGCACCTTGGCCGCGAAAACTGGGTATGCCACATCCTTCTCCCTGAGACGCCGCTTCTCCAAAGAAAGAACACTGTCATGCAGACTCCGCATAGCACCGGTTGCAGCATTGAGCATATTTGTTGGTAGCATCGCCCTACCCGCCACATGCACCCTCCTCGAGATATCCTGCGGTGAAGGTGGCCCGTCCTGAGCACGGATCGTACTCTGTGCCGGCTGGCTCGCACCCTTCTTAGTCTTTCTTTTCCGTGCCTTCTTCTCCTGTAATGGGACCGAGTTTTGCTCACAGACCGCCTTCTTGAGTGTGTTGGGGCTGATAATATTTCGCACCTCGCCTATCTGAGGCTCGGTGAAGTCGGCAGCTGGAGGCGTCTCCTGAGAGCTGAACGCCAGACGGCGCCTGTTGCAACTTGGCTTCTCCGCGGTACCAGCTAGATCGCACACGTCTTTTATTGGGTTTGGTTCTTGAGAAGGAGGCCCCATGAAGTCGCCATCGTACCCATGATCGGCAAAGTACTGATCGACGTTGCGAAATGTATCATCGTCGTCGTCGTCGTCGTTCTGATCTTGTGCCATATGCATGTTTGGATCCAGTGGCATAGGGATGTCCGGCACCGTTGCGGCGGTCTTGCCATGGGGCCGACTTGGCGCCGGCATGACTGGCGGTGTTGTCTTTGGGGTGGTGTCCCCCGCCCCCAAACGAATCTGGCTCTTCGGCCAAAGCAGGGGCCAGCTCAAGCATGCGCTGAGGGTCATCACGTCATCATCGTCGGCCCCGACGGGTCGAATCGGAGGTAACAACTCGTCGCAGCCTGGCAGCACCCGAACCAGTTGAACCCTAAACAAGTTGGGTGGCATCTGGGTACCGTGGAACAAGGGGTTGCCCGGTTGAACTATTTTGCCCTTGGCGACATCGACCAACTCGTTGTTCACGAAGTGGAGGAGAGTGCACGGAACGTCGGCGGCGCCCTGCGAAAACATGTAGGGCGTCAGGGATGCCCAGTCGAAGGCAAGGAGACGAAGTCCTCGACCGAGAGAGGCTTAATTAGTTACCGTGATGATGGCGTCAAGCTCGGCTAATGTAGAGGCACCGCCAACGGCGGGCGTGCAGTTGACGGAGGGGCCGCTTGCTGCAGAGGTGCCGGCCGGTGTACACCCGGGTGCATTAAGCTCCCGTGCCGGCGTCGGAGACACCAATGCCGCCTCCGCCGGAGGCACCAATGGCCCCGCCATCGCATTATGCGAGTTGCTAGCCGTGAAGCTAGGAATCGGGGGCGGCCCCTGTTGGCCGCCCGCAATCCACACACTCAACCCCGAGATCAAGGTAGGCACAATGGCGGTGATCGTCGCTCCGAGTCGTTGTTCCACTTGCTCTTGGACAATCTCCGGAATCCGCGCCACCTGTGCCTTGAGTTCTTGAACCTCTCGCGCCTGGCTTTCCGAGCTGGTCTTTTTCTCCTTCCGCACACCAGCGGTATAGTATGACCCCCATTTTGTCGACAAGCCTTTGCCGGCCACACGACCAGCTGACGTCGGCTTACTGAGCTTATCCTTGTTCTTCATTACATTCAACCACCTATTTAGAGTGGTGTCCCAAGGGTTGCTCTTAGTCGACCCCGTGCTACTGCTTTCAGTCGCCTGCGGAAGGAATGTGAACCATTTAGAAATTTGGCTTCATTAATTAGAATGCAACCATATGGAGCTAATTACGCGGGGGTGTATTCCTTACCAGAACAAGCTCAAGCTGCCTGGTCTTCGGATCCGTGGTAAGCTCCTTTGTTTTCGGGTCCTTCTTGTACCGGGCCCTGACAAAGTTCCTGGTCTGCTTGTCACCGTATTTATCGAAGAGGGGCAGTAGGCCTTGCTCGGCACGGTCCGCCTTCTCCTTGTCCCATATAGGCTCCGCCACTCTGTAACCGCCGGGACCGAGTGTGTGTTCCCCTATGTTCAGCTCCTGCATTTGTTTCCCCCACTCACTTGATTGGGAGTTTGCGGTGCTCGAGCAATTGATCTTGAAGTCGTTGTAGTCATCTTCAGTGATTGAAGGATTTTTCTCCTTGATCTTCTAATAACTCTCACCTTTCTCGATCATTCTCTTCACATTGCTTTTCCAAGTAGACAGGGCCTTGCTCATCTTCGTGAGGGCAGCATTGTTCACTTTATTCCCTTTGAGGCTTGTGTTTGCAAATTCAGCGGGGAACTTGTATCGTTCGTGCAGCTTCGTGAAGAGGAGGTTGCGCAAATTCCCTCTGTCAGGATGCCTCAGGTTCTCGGTGTTGATCGAGACGGTGCTCCGAACAATGCACCCGAGCTGAAGCGAGTACCCCTTGACTATTTGTTCGGGCGCCATTGGATTCCCGTTGGAGTCCACTTCAGTAACTTCCTCCTTGAGGGTGCGGAGCATGGTCGGGCGCCGGTCCTTCCGTTGCCTCTTCGGTTGGCTGCCATCTGTGCGTGCGCCGCCATCATCAGTGGTGGCATCCTCGGTGGCACCATCAGTGGTGGCATCAGTGTGGTCATCCTCGGCGGCACCATCAGTGGTCTCAGGATCGGTGGGGAAGGCGGCGGCCTCATACAAGTGAGGTTGTTCCTCCATCTCCTGGGACAGCTCCCAGAATGCCTTGCCGCCCAAACCCCTGGCCTCATCGTTGTGGGCCATGTTTCTCTCTAAATAGAAACAAAGTTTGGTCAAAAAGTTGGTTATTGTCAAGGAACAAGATCATGGTCTCATCATTTAGGGTTTGTCGACACCGAGGCATCCTAAAATCTAAGCTTTTATCATTGAGGGTTTTTCGACGCTGAGGCACCCTAAAAGCCTAAGCTTTCATCATTTCGGTTTTATCATTTAGGCATTAGTCACAAGTACGCCGGGGCACTTGATCCTACTTAATTAACTACTACGATACCCCGGCCCATGCATTAGTCACAAGTACCCCATATGTCCTATTTTTAGCAAAGTCATGCTAAAATTCACGGAAAATTTCAGCATGACCTTTGCTGAAAATAGGACATATGGAGTACCCAAATTTGCCGGAACGGAAGTTAATCGACATTCCGACAAACTCAAGGGCCTCTCGGGGTACCTGCAAAATCATTATCCCAGGTGGACATGGATGCAATGTCACATGTCACATGGATCCCATACCCACAGGAGCTGGTGAAGCTTCATGTGTATTTCACGAAAACCAGCCTGACTAAAGAGCTTTATGTAGAAAACAAATCACTCCACCAGCTCACACAGGATCATCCCTCTAAGCAATTACTCAAAATGGGCACTAGCAGCAAAAAGGGAAAATGCAATTTATGGCACATAGATGTTGATCCACTGACATTCATAAATTTCAGAAGAGAAAACAGCAGGCATTGCGCATGCAGTATTTACTGCTAACCAGGGAGAAGAGGTTCTTATTTTCACTCCCAACAACAAGCAGGAAAACGTCTACATCGATGCACTCGGACGAAGAAAGTGCAGCATACATATAGTTCATAACAGAGTGCACTGTGTGCAGAAACAGGAAGCGTACTATCAATCATCCACATATTTTTCGACAAAGATCAATCATATATATAGTAAGGGATAGCTAAATTTGCACTTTACTAAACAAACTATCCCTCAAGTTATGCTATGAAAACATATTCAGTTTTTGAGACACCAACAATTAAGAACCTACAGACAAGTATTAAGAGAGCAGCTACACTAGGATTAAAGAAATTGACTCCTAACTACTACCCAGTTCAGCGTTAAGACTCCACCAATTAAGGTCCTACATAGTAATAGACCATCTAAAATAGCATTCCACTACTACCCACTACAAGCAGTATGTGCTAAACTAGCATGTCACTACTACAGACTAGATTGGAAACTGGGTCCTAGCAGCTACATATTCAGTTTGCAACATAACCAATCAAGACCCTACAAGGTGCCACTTGTTCATCCTACCAAGAACAGCAACATCCAGAAAAGCCCCATATTTCATGCACTCTGCTTCTACACAAATGTGCTCTGCTCCTAGCTAGTTTCAGTTCAGATCTGATTACTCTTTGCTCTTATCCTGGTTTAGATCTTGTGGTAATTAAATAAATGTCCGTATATGCAATTGCAGACCAAAACAAAACTACAATTAACAGCCCCTGTTTTATTGCAAGTAAATTTGCTATCTTATACTCCCTCCTCTCTGGATTAGAGATCCTGCGTGTAAATCTAGGTTGTCTATTTTACCAACATAACAATACATATCACAAAAGTTATACCGTTAGTAGAAAGTACAATAAATCTTCAGCAAGAACCAGTAAGGTCCATATAGGGCTCTGGCTCCAACTATATCATGTTTTATTTAAACACAGTATGTTTCAATTCCTCCTCTATACAAATCTTGAGCAAGGACCAGCATATCTATATTACTATATAGTGTACGAGTTTTGAAGATTTGAATCTCAATGATAGGAAAGAATCTGAACCGTTGATATAGTCCATCGAATGGTCCAAAATGTTGGGATACGCATCTACAGTGCCAGCTACAATGCATCTGCAGTATAGTAAAGATTCTGCTGTTTTCCAGAACCATCTACAAACAAGAAAAGTTCACCTGCTTGCTACTATTGTGCATTTGTGTGTGTAGCAGGCCGAACCGAGCATACAAATAGACAGGCAGTCTGCGGCAGCGTGCACACTAATCACGTTGGCAAGGAATGAGGTGATGTTTTGGCCTTTTGGAACAGTTCTTAGAGTTGGCTGTACTATAAGATACTACTTGGGGATGGCTTGAGAAGTATTCAATGGTGGTTAGCGCATATGCATATCTGATGGAATGATTAGAGAGTTTTTGGATGGAGAAAAAGAAGCGAGATAGTCTCGACCATGGAACACAGCGATGAACATTTCCTTTCTGAAAAATATTGAAGGGGGCTGGAAATAAGAAAAGAAACTTTTGTTATACCTCGCAAAAAAACTTTGGTTGTATATGAGAAAATATACTGGAACAAAATAAATATGGAAATTGATCTGTCCAGACTTATTATATGCAAACCCGTTTATGTTTCATTTTTCATTTTTAATAAAATTTATAGTTTGAGAATTGTTCTTCTCACATTGTAATAACTCATATATATCTCAATGGACGACTAATAGAATTACTTTATTGCTTGCTGTAGGGGGCAAAAAGTAGATAAGTTTTCAACATTGTGATAATCAACAATGAAATCAATCACAGCAACTAAATATCACAGCAACATTGTGATAAGTTTTCAACATTGTGATAATCAACATTGTGATAATCAACCGGACTAGAGATATCGGGAACTAAACTATCAACGAAATCAATCACAACAACTAAATCGATCCAGCACAAAAACGAAACGATAAAGATCACCGATCCGTAGAGCCACGCGTGAGGAGGCGTAGGGGAGGGAGGGAGGGAGGAAGGGGAGGGGAACCTTTCTTGGGCTGCTGGCGATGGGGATCGCTGCTTCTGCTACGACGGCGGAGGCCGCGCTTCCGCTCCCTGGTTCGGGGCGGCGGGGCGACGAATGGTGGTGTCGGGGCGGCGGGGCGACGGTGGTGTCGGGGCGGCGTCAAGGGCGGCGGGGCGACGGTGGTGTCGGGGC
>NC_041385.1:665290997-665291582 GCF_002162155.2 Triticum dicoccoides | reverse complement strand
GCGTCGGGGCGGCGTCGAGGGCGGCGGGGCGACGGTGGTGTCGGGGCGGCGCTGGGGCGGCGGGGCGACGGTGGCGTCGAGGGCGGCGGGGCGACGGTGGTGTCGGGGCGGGGCGACGGTGGCGTCGGGAGAGGAGATCGGGGAAGGGGATCGCGGGCGAGGGCGAGGGAGAGAGAGGGGATCGGTACGAAGTAGGGGCGCACAATACTAATGGCGCACCACCCCTTGGTGCGCCATAAGTACATACATGCTAATGGCGCACCTCACCCTGGTGCACCATTAGTATTTTTTTTTCTGCTCGAGCCAACAGTTATCTACCACCTGACCTGATACACGTCAAGTCTTCTCTACTAGCTCGACTGGTCAGCAGCTAGTTCTCACACCAGGAGGTCCTGGGTACGATTCCCAGGCTCCACAATTTTTTTATGCATTTAAAATGTTGTTTGATACTTATTTGTGTTTAAATATGTTCAAACTTGTTTTATAAGACAGTAATAATTTTTTTATAAGACAGTAATAATTTTTTAAAAAATATCATTAAACAGTAATGCCGGTGGAGTGGGGGAGGGTGCGGGGGGTGCGGGG
>NC_041385.1:665153898-665290675 GCF_002162155.2 Triticum dicoccoides | reverse complement strand
GTAGGGAAGGGGTGCGGGGGGTCGGCGGCGGCCGGCGGTTGAGTAGGGAAGGGGTGCGGGGGGTCGGCGGCGGCGGTTGAGTAGGGGAGGGGTGCGGGGGGTCCACAATTTTTTTATGCATTTAAAATGTTGTTTGATACTTATTTGTGTTTAAATATGTTCAAACTTGTTTTATAAGACAGTAATAATTTTTTTAAAAATATCATCGATCTTAGCTAGCTATCTGTTCACAATCTTCTTGCCCTTCTTTTCGCAAATGGAGTTCTTCTATGGAACGGACGTCCTTTAGGTACGGTGGTCCTGCTTCTTCTTGTGGTGTATGCTGCTACTTCATCATCATCGTCATGTTCGATCCTCGGGTCGCCGTACTTGTCGAAGTCTTGCTCATTGGCTACTCCATCCATTCCGATGATCTTCCTTTTGCCTCTCCTCACGACAACACGACTGGGCTTTGGCGGGTCGGTAATGAAGAAGCATTGGTCCACTTGGGAAGCCAGTACCCATGGCTCATTTTTCGTGGTGACGTTTGCGCCCGCGGTCTTGGATTTGGCTTCGGGTATAACCATGGTGGTGAAATACCGGTCTTCTTTTATGATGTTCTTGGCCCATCTGACACGGAACATCGGGACCTTCTCTCCAGCGTAGCTCAGCTCCCAGATCTCCTCGATCCTTCCGTAGTATCTGTCCTTGTCATTACCGGTGTAGGATTCCATCGTTGCCCCAGAGTTCTGATAACCATCGCTCTTCATGTCCTTGGCCTCGGTGTAGAATGTGTAGCCGTTGATATCGTACGCCTCATAGGTCATTAGGTTGTGCTCGGCGCCCTGTGACAAGGCGAATATGAGTTGTTCTTCCGCGGAAGAATCCTCATGTAAAGGGTACGACAGAAGCTTCTGCTTGAACCAAGGCATGAAACATGAGTTGTGCTCTTTGAGTATATCTCCGTCCGTCCTCTGTTGGCCTCGGTCATTGTACGTCTTCTTAATAAAGGTTTTGTGCTCTACCACCCAAGGATCGACCACGTCTATGTGTTGTAGCGCGACTAGGTTTGCTCTTTCAAAGTCGGCGAGTCGACCCTCGAAGTCGACATGCATTTCGCGGCGACCCTCACGGTGACCCCATCCAGCGAGCCTGCCGAGGTGCCTGTTGACGGGCAGACCAACGGGGTTCTCGATGCCTAGATAATTCGTGCAGTAGGAGATGCACTCTTCGGTCAGAAAGCCCCTGGCTATGCTTCCTTCTGGACGTGACATGTTGCGAACGTATCCTTTGATGACACCATTCATCCTTTCAAACGGCATCATGCTGTGTAGGAATGTTGGCCCGAGTTGGATGATATCCTCCACTATATGGACCAGCAGATGCACCATAACGTCGAAGAATGCAGGCGGGAAGTACATCTCAAGCTCGCATAGTATCACCACGATCTCTTCCTATAGCCTTCTGAGTTGCCTCACGCCAATCGACTTCCGAGAGATGACGTCGAAGAAGTTGCATAGGCCAAATAGCGTTTCACGGACGTGCGCGTCCATGATCCCACGGATTGCAACTGGAAGTATCTGCGTCATCAGCATGTGACAGTCGTGAGACTTCATTCCGCTGAACTTTTGCTTCGCTGGGTCTAGGTATCTGCTTATCTTCCCCGCGTAACCGTAAGGAAGTTTTACTCCTAGGAGGCAGGTGAAAAACTGCTCGATCTCCTCCTGACTTAGAGTGAAGCACGCGGGAGGGTAGTCATTTCCGGTCTTCTTGGCCTTTTTGCCTTTGCGACGACTTTCTGTGTCCTGCTTCGCCTCATCATCATCATCATCATCATCATCATCATCATCATCATCATCATCATCATCATCATCATCATCATATATAGCGTGAAGCTCCTGCCTGATGCCCATTGATTTCAAGTCTGCCCTTGCTTTCGGCCCATCTTTGGTCCTCTCTGGCATGTTGAGCAGGGTACCAAGCAGACTCTCGCACACGTTCTTCGTGATATGCATGACATCAAGGCTATGAGGCACACGGTGGATCTTCCAGTACGGCAAGTCCCAGAAAACAGACCTCGTTTTCCATACCTTCAGCAGCGGCTCCGGCGCCTTTCGCTTCTTTCTCGGCTCTGGCACCTTTTGCTTCTTTCCCGGCAGTGGGCAGTCTTTCCAATTTTTCAACAGCTTGTCTATTTCCTCGCCGCTCCTCATACACGGGCGTTTTCGGGGTTCGGTTTCACCATCGAACAGATCCTTGCGTTTCCTCCACGGGTCATCGTCGCGAAGCCACCTTCGATGTCCCATGAACACAGTTTTCGAAGACCCGGGATCTCTATCTAGCTGGCGATACGTTGTGTCATCCATGCACCTTACGCATCCAGAAAATCCGTGGACTACCTGCCCCGCAAGATATCCGTAACTGAGATAGTCGTGCACCGTCGTGAGCAGTGCAGCTCTCATAGGGAAATATTCTTTCTCTGCGGCGTCCCACGTATTGGCTGGCGTTTTCCACAGCGTGTCAAGCTCCTCTTTCAGCAGCCCCAGATACAGATTGATGTCGTTCCCTAGTTGTTTCGGCCCTTCAATTAGCATACTCATGTGAATGTACTTCCTCTTCATGCACAACCAGGGGGGAAGGTTGTACATCCACACAAACACAGGCCAGGTGCTATGTGTGCTTCTCTGGCTGCCAAACGGATTGACTCCATCGGTGCTCGCGCCCAGCACGATGTTCCTTGGATCGTTCCCAAATTTTGGGTATTCGAAGTTCAACGCTTGCCACTGGCTCGCATCCTTAGGGTGACTCAGCATCTTGTCTTTTTTTATCTATCTCCGGATCATTTGCGTCATCTTCTCGCTTCTTCTCCTCCCTATCCGCATGCCAACGCAGGAGCTTTGCTACCTTAGGGTCCGCGAAATACCGCTGCAGACGAGGAGTGATCGGAAAGTACCACACCACTTTTCGAGGAGCTTTCTTCCTCTTCTTGTATCGAGTGACACCGCACACCGGACATATGGTAGACTCCGCGTGCTCGTCCCGATAAATGATGCAATTGTTCATGCACACATGGTATTTCACGTGAGGTAAATCCAGAGGACACACGATTTTCTTCGCCTCCTCCAAACTGGTCGGGCACTTGTTCCCCTTGGGAAGACGTTCGTGCCAGAATGACATGTTCTCGTCGAAGCATGCGGTCGGTCATTTTGTGTTTTACCTTCATCTCCAGAGCCATGAGCGTTACTTTCAGGCGGGTATCCTCGGGCCTGCATCCTTCATACAATGGAGTAACCGCGTCTAACTCAAGTTGATCCATCTTGGCTTTCTCTCGGGCGGCAGCTCTTGCGTTATCCGTCTGCTTGAGAAGCAGCTCTTGAATATGAGGGTCCTGCACCCAGCCCATCGATGGTCCAGCGTCGTCTGCTCCGCCGGCATCATCATCATGTCCTGCATCTTCTACATGATGACTGTGTACAGCATCACCGTCGTGATCATCTCCTGGGGATTCTTCGTCTTCTCGCCCGCCCGAGCCGCGGTGGTTGTCTTGCTGCCCTTCCTCATTTCTTGCCCGGCCCCCATGGACGACTTCGTAGTCATCTTCATCACCTTGCCACCGATAGCCATCCATGAAACCACGCAAGAGCAGGTGGTCCCGCACCTGCCCGGAATCCGAGTCCGCAATAAGGCTCTTCAGCTTGCATCTTCGACACGGACATCTTATCTCCGTCTCGTTCTTTTGAAGCATCTTGGCCTTCGCGGACCTCAAAAACCTATTCACGATGCCTTCGGTCATCATGCGGACCATGGTCGCCTGCGGGGTAGAGCAAAACGATATTTTAGAACCAAGAAAAAATTTGGCATGACTTTCCCTAAAAATAGGACCAAAAAGAATGCTTAATGCCAAAATTCTCGCCAAAACGGAAATGAATCAACATTCCGACAAAATATTGGCAACTATCGCATTTCAAATACCGGTACACCTCCAAACACAAACACATATGCAACACCACAAACATATGCAACACCACGAACATACATAGATCTAGCTAGGCCATAAAAAGTGCATGTGCACATTGTTGTAGGGAGAACAACATAAATATAGCTTCCCCCCTTACTTACCTACCAAAACAAGGTAACTTAACCACTTAATTTGAATGAATCTATGGTGGAAATGAGGTGAAAAAGAGGAGGCACCCGAGACAAGGAGGAGGCGGTGGAGAGAATGAAGTGGGGAAAAAGTGAGTGTGGGAGGGGAGGCTGTCCAAAATATCTTGTTGCTGCCCACTTACTAATGGCGCACCAACCACAAATGCGCCATTAGTAATCAAGGTTACTAATGGCGCACCACCTGGTGGTGCGCCATTAGTAGTTTTGCAAAAAAAAGATACTAATGGCACACTCCCACACGGTGCGTCATTACTAGTTTAAACTAGTAATGGCGCACCGCGGGTGAGTGCGCCATTAGTAGTTTTGCAGAAAAAGGAATAAAAAAATAAAAAAAAAACAACATTAGTGGCGCACTTTCTGACTGGTGCGCCATTACTAGTTACAACTAGTAATGGCGCACTTCCTATGGATGCGCCATTAGTATGTTTGGACAGGCGCACTAGTTCAAAAAAAATTTGATACTAGTGGCGCACCATGGGCCAGGTGCGCCATTAGTAGTTTCAACACTAATGGCGCATCAGAAGGTGGTGCGCCATTATTATATACTAATGGCACACCACTTGTCTGGTGCGCCATTAGTGCCAATCCCATCTATAGCCCTTTTTCTAGTAGTGTATTGCTTTCTTCATGACTTATACATGTTCCTGTAACTATGAGATTATGCAACTCCCGTTTACCGGAGGAACACTTTGGATGCTACCAAACGTCACAACGTAACTGGGTGATTATAAAGGAGTACTACAGGTGTCTCCAAAGGTACATGTTGGGTTGGCGTATTTCGAGATTAGGTTTTGTCACTCCGATTGTCGGAGAGGTATCTCTGGGCCCTCTCGGTAATGCACATCACTATAAGCCTTGCAAGCATTGCAACTAATGAGTTAGTTGTGAGATGATGTATTACGTAACGAGTAAAGAGACTTGCCGGTAACGAGATTGAACTAGGTATTGGATACCGACGATCGAATCTCGGGCAAGTAACATACCGATGACAAAGGGAACAAAGTATGTTGTTATGCGGTTTGACCGATAAAGATCTTCGTAGAATATGTAGGAGCCAATATGGGCATCCAGGTTCCGCTATTGGTTATTGACCAAGAATAGTTCTAGGTCATGTCTACATAGTTCTCAAACCCGTAGGGTCCGCACGCTTAAGGTTTCGATGACAGTTATATTATGAGTTTATGAGTTTTGATGTACCGAAGGAGTTCAGAGTCCTGGATGAGATCGGGGACATGACGAGGAGTCTCGAAATGGTCGAGACGTAAAGATCGATATATTGGACGACTATATTCGGAGTTCGGAAAGGTTCCGAGTGATTCGGGTATTTTTCGGAGTACCGGAGAGTTACGGGAATTCGCCGGGGAGTATATGGGCCTTATTGGGCCATACGGGAATTGAGGAGAGAGGCCGAAAGGAAGGAGGCGCGCAGCCCCCCTCTGGTCCGAATTGGACAAGGGGTGCAACCCCTCTTTCCTTCCTCCTCTCCCCCTCTTTCCCCCTTCTCCTACTCCAACAAGGAAGGAGGGAGTCCTACTCCCGGTGGGAGTAGGACTCCCCTTGGCGCGCCTCTCCCTGGCTGGCCGCCTCCTCCCCTTGCTCCTTTATATACGGGGGCAGGGGGGCACCCCATAAAACACAAGTTGATCTATGGATCGTTCCTTATCCGTGTGCGGTGCCCCCCTCCACCATATTCCACCTCGGTCATATCGTCGCGGAGTTTAGATGAAGCCCTGCGCCGGTAGAGTATCATCATCGTCACCACGCCGTTGTGCTGACGGAACTCATCCCCGAAGCTTTGCTGGATCGGAGCCCAGGGATCGTCATCGAGCTGAACGTGTGCTGAACTCGGAGGTGCCGTACGTTCGGTACTTGGATCGGTCGGATCGTGAAGACGTACGACTACATCAACCGCGTTGTCATAACGCTTCCGCTTACGGTCTACGAGGGTACGTGGACAACACTCTCTCCTCTCGTTGCTATGCCATCACCATGATCTTGCGTGTACGTAGGAAATTTTTGAAATTACTACGTTCCCCAACAATGTCATCATTGATGCTTTGTCTCGTCATTATACCATCCTTTCACAATTTGACTTCATTCTTTTTGGATTAGATACAACCAAAGATCCCCATTTGCATGATCTTGAATTAAAGATGTGTTGCAACATTGTATAGAAGAGAGAGCATGGACAAGTTCATCATTATTGATGGATTTGTGTTCTACGCTACTCATAGGAGGCCCATGGAAGAGGTTTGCTGTATCACTTCAGCGTGAAGAAAATGGAGGGCGTGCTCGTTGAATACTTCTTTTGGTTTAGGATGCAACTTGATGGTCAGAGGTTCATTGCCCATTGCACTGCATGTCAAAAAAGAGAAGGGATTGTATCTTTGTAGTTGTAGACATTTTCTAAGATGACACACTTTATACCTTGGCACAAGAGTGATGATACTACACATGGTGCTCATTTACTATTTCATGGAATTATTTGCTTTCATGGTGTGTCTACAATTACTTCATATCGTGATACGTAATTTATTAGCCATTTTCACATGTTTATGGATTAAGTTGGGACTAGATTGATATTTAGACTACATCTCATCACCGAATTGATGGACAAACCAAAGTAGTCAATATTTTTTTTCTACTACGCTTAGGGTTGTTCCAAAGAAGAACTTAAAAATATGGGAAGAAAGTTTACCTCACATAGAATTCTCTTAGAATCCTTCATTGCATTATACCACTAAATTGGGCCCATTTGAAGTTGTGTATGGTTTTATTCCTCGTGCACCCATTGATTTGTTGTGTCTTCCATCTCCGAAGGAGGTTAATTTTGATGCTAAACAATATGTTGAAATGAAAGATGCATGACACAACAAAGAAAAACATGGAGCGCATGAATGCTAAGTGCATACTTATGGGCGATAAGGGTAGAAAGCATTTCGTGTTTGAATCAGGAGACCTTGTTTGGTTGCATTTATGTAAAGATATGTTTCTTGATTTTTACAAATCTAAACTCATGCGCAATATGATGGTCCTTTTAAAAGCTTAGAGAAGATAGATGATAATGCACAAATACTTAGGTTTAATACAACTTTGGGGGCTAGTCTCACATTTAACACTATAGATTAGAAGCCTTATTTGGGGGAAGAAGAAGAGCTTTCGTCGAGGATGACTTAAATTCAAGAAGGGAGGATGGTGGGGACATCCCTACTACAATTGCACCCCTAGCCCCCGCGACCACGCCATCTCAACCCTAGAAACAGAAGGAACAATGGCTAGAGATCGCACACGTCAACTCAAATATCAGGTACTTTGGTATCTAGGAACTGATCTTCCAGGTGTTTATGACAATATGTTGTTGCTTAAGTCAGATGTAATTGTATTATTTAGGAATGAAGGACCCAGCATGGAGGAGCGTGACCGATACTAGAATATGATCAATCGTGGAGACGACATCAAGCATACAATGAGTGATGACGAAATTGCATGTGGAGATTTCAGGACTTTGAAATCACCATGATGAAAAGTAAATACATGAAGATATACACAATATGACACTTTATAATATCATACATAGCCTTGTATAGGCGCTACACCAACTCTGTTTTTGGCTAGGCCCACATATTTTTGGAGTAAGGAGACTATCTGTAGTTCTTTTGAGTGTATTTAGGAAGGAGACCGGCTTAAGGTTCGATTCTACCCCACCCCTCCTTCACCTAGTCAAATCACCCTTTTGTACCTCCTTAAATACCCCCTTAGGGCGTTAAATTAGTGTTTGCATTTTGTTTGATTGAATTTTGGCATTTGCTTCTCTTTTCCATAGACACGAGAGTCAAGAGAGAAATCGTGTATTACACATCACTGGAACCCCAATGTGTTAATCAAGTACTTCATCTTAAATCCCCAATTCACATTGCACGTCCTAAACTATTTTTTGGTCTTCGGTTGCATGCATGGATTGATCTTCATGCTCAAGTTGACGGTGTTTCCAATACCGTCAATAACCACACCAGAGTTGGTTTAGAAATTGTTAAGGCCCGTTGGCGAGTGTACAATGTATATTGTCAGGTCGTCAAAGTGCCCTCCAACCAAAATCGATAACATCTCATCAAAAGATGGGTCCCCTTATACCTATCAATGTGGGTCAACAACAAGAAGATGGCCTAGGAATGGTTGCACCATCAACCATGTCCATGGTAGATGGATAGGAAGGATGGCAATTAATAATGTGGCCTTTACTTTTAGGTCTGGTGCCCATCCTACCCGACTCCATGGTCTTCCACCCCATGCGCATATGGGAGTACATGTAGTGGACGTGATGCGTGTTGTGAGAGAGATGACTAAATGGGGAGAGTTAGTTGAGAACAATACTAGATGTAGGGTGCCATCACAACAATGTATGCATTGCATAGCTGTAACACCCTGATAATCAAGCTACAGTAACATCAGTCTAATGTGCCATGTCATCATGTTTTATTAAGCCAATTTGCCACTTGATGAAAATCAGAGTCAAATTCAAATTTCAAATAACAAGTCAAATTCCTATTTCTTCAAACTTTCAAATAAAAATGCTCGATGGGTTGCAAATATTCACTAAGTAATTAACATGTAGGAACCAACATTTAATGGATTTTTAGTTTGCCCCTAGGAATATTTAGTGGATCAATGGGATTAAATAAACACATTTAAATTAAAATATAAATTTGCTTCAATTGACTCCAAGCTTTTTGCGCAACACCCCAATGTTGTGCATGATTTAATTGCCAAGTTTCATTTATAACAAAATTCATTTGGCAGTCCAACTATTTGTAAAACAGAAAAGAAAAAAGAAACAGAAAAAGGGAGACCCCCTCGGGCATTTTGGCCCAGCTAGCTACAGAACCGGCCCGTCCCACCTCCACTCCTCTCCCTCGCTACAGGAGACAGGGGTGGCTGTCACGCCCAATATGCGACCCTATCCAAAAGGAACTCGAAGGTCCCACCAAGGATAGACCCGCATATTGAAACGCTTTTGCAAGGTGGATATCATTACATCAACATTACATAATAGATGGGGATACATACAAAAGGCATACAATGCCACACGAATGCAACATCACATCATACATAAGAGCACCATCCGACTACGGATGAAACACAAACAGAAACTCAAACGACATCCACCCTGCTAGCCCAGGCTGCCGACCTGGAACCTATCCCCTGATCGAAGAAGCAGAAGAAGAACTCAACACAAGCAAGCATCGCTCTCGCGTCATGATCATCGCATAACCTGTACCTGCAACTGTTGTTGTAGTAATCTGTGAGCCACGAGGACTCAGCAATCCCATTACCATGGGTATCAAGACTAGCAAAGCTTAATGGGAAAGGAAGGGGTGAAGTGGTGAGGTTGCAGCAGTGACTAAGCATATATGGTGGCTAACATACACAAATGAGAGCGAGAAGAGAAACAAAGGAACAGTCGTCAACTAGCAATGATCAAGAAGTGATCCTGAACTCTTACTTACGTCAAACATAACCCAAAGACCGTGTTCACTTCCCGGACTCCGCCGAGAAGAGACCATCACGGCTACACACGCGGTTGATGCGTTTTAATTTGGATCTGGTGTCAAGTTATCTACAACCGGACATTAACAAATTCCCATCTGCCTATAACCGCAGGCACGGCTTTCGAAAGATTATACCCTGCAGGGGTGTCCCAACTTAGCCCATGACAAGCTCTTGCGATCAACGAAGGAATAGACCTTCTCCCAGGAAGACCCGATCAGACTCGGAATCCCGGTTTACAAGACATTTCGGCAATGGTAAAACAAGACCAGCAAGACCGCCCGATGCGCCGACAATCCCGATAGGAGCTGCACATATCTCGTTCTCAGGGCAACACCGGATAAGCTAAGCGTACAGGTACCGACGTAACCCAAGTTGCCAAGGGATGGTCCCGCACGGTGCTCTAGTTTGGACCAACACTTAGACAAGCACTGGCCCGGGAGGCTGTAATAAAGATGACCCTTGGGTTAATTACTCCCAAGGGAAATATAGGTGGTGGTGAGGCAAATGGTAAAACCAAGGTTGGGCCTTGCTGGAGGAGTTTTATTCAAAGCGAACTGTCAAGGGGGTCCCATAAATCACCCGACCGCGTAAGGAACGTAAAATCTGGGAACATAACACCGGTATGACGAAAACTAGGGCGGCAAGAGCGGAACAAAACACCAGGCATAAGGCCGAGCCTTCCACCCTTTACCAAATATATAGATGCATTAATAATATAAGAGATATTGTGATATCCCAACCAAAAATCCTGTCCACCATGGAGAAAACTTCAACTTCACCTGCAACTAACAACGCTATAAGAGAGGCTGAGCAAAGCGGTAACATAGCCAAGCAATGGTTTGCTAGGAAGGGTGTCAAAGGTTAGAGGTTCATGGCAATTTGGGAGGCTTGATGAGCAAAAGATAGGTAACGCAGCATAGCAATAGAACGAAGCAACTAGCATAGCAATGATAGTAGTGAGATCCAGGGTAGCGGTCATCTTGCCTGAAATCCCGCAAGGAAGAAGAACGAGTCCATGAAGAAGACAACCGGGAGTAGTCGAACGAATCCTCACAATCACAACATTACCGGAACTAAGAAGCAACACCGGAAAGAAACAAACAACATGGTAAACACACAAGCATAATCATGGCATGATGCACAATCAAGTATGATGCATGTCCGGTTTAAAGAGGCATGGCATGGCAAACTGCAACACACAATACTACAAATTAAATGGAGCTCAATATGCAACGAGTTGCATATTGACAAAACACCACATGCAATTATTTAGTTTGATCTCGGTTATGTACCCAACAATATTAAATATTATTAGCATGGCAAGGGGGTGAAACATATTGAAACTACCTATCTAGGCAAGTTTAAATGAGGCCGGAAACAACAAACAACAATTCCGGAAAATCCCCATGTGCATATTTTAGATTCGGTACTGTTCTGCCCTAAACACAATTTTATTGTTGTTAAACAGGAAAATAAAGTGCACCATGTTAATCTAGGCATTTTTCCACCCCATTTACATATAAAGTTTATTAAAATCGGAGCTACGGTTAATTAGTTATGAATTAAAGCATTTTAGCATGGCATTTAAGCAAATTAATGCAAACAGCAATTTAAACATTTTAAACATGGATGAAAATGGCATATTATTAATCTACACAAAATTCTAAGCATTTTACATGTTTAAACCATTTTAATCCGATGCACGGTTGATGAGTTATTAAATGCATGAACTCTAGGGACTTTTCTGTAAATCTGTAATTCCCTGGATAATGTTAAAATCGCTGGACAGGAAAAAAAAATAGCAACGGGCCGAATCTGGCTGGGCCAGCAGTGTACAGGAGAAGGGCGCTGGAAGGGGCTGCTCACCCATGGGCCGTGGCCCGGTCGGAGGTGAGGTGAGGCCGGCAGGGGGCGGACGCGGGCCGGCTTGGATCTGGCCCAGGAGGCGAAGGAGCTGGGCAGGCCGGCGCTGGGCTGGTCCTCGAGGAGGCCGACGCGCTGGGCCGGGGTGCCAGGCTGGGCCGGAGGCGATCGAGGCCTGGTCCACGCGGGCGCGGGGTGCTCGTTTATGAAGAACCGAAGCAGCCGCAGGCGGGACGAGGCGCTGGACTTGGCGGGCGGCAACGGCGAGGCAAGGCGGCGGAGCCAGGGCTTGCCGGCGGAGCTTGGCGCGACGGCAGCGACCGGATCGAGGCGGAGGGAGTCGGATCCGGAGCGAAGTAGGCGACGCGAACCTCTGGAGAGACGCTGTCCATGGCGGTTGCTGCAGCTCCTGCAGAAACTCGCGAAAGAGAGAGGGACGGGGTCGGAGAGAGAGAGGAGGAAACCGGACGGGGGCGGCGCGCAGCTCACCGACGGCGGAGATCCGGCAGTGCTCCGGCGGCCTCGGGCTCGCGGGACGCAGGGCCGGCGACGCTCTCCTGATCCCATTGGGATCGAGCGGGAGGGGCGAGGCGAGCGTCAGGGGCGCGGGCGCTGGCTGCGAGCGGGATGCGGGCTTGGGCGGGCCTCCCAGGGCCCGATATGGGTCCTGGCGGCCTTGGAGGCGCTGACTGGAAGGGGGAGCGAGGCAGGGACATGTGGCGCGAGGGGATTGGAGGGGAGCTGCGGCTGGCTGAGGTGGCTCCCTAGGAGTGGCTGGAACGACGTGGCGACGGCGGCGCCAAGTGGCGGAGGCGGGATGGACCGGCGCGGAAAACAAGGAGAAGGTGGGAGGTGGCGGCTGTGGGAGGTTAGGGGAGGCTAGGGGCGCCCAATTTAGGAACGAGGGGTGTTTATATAGGGGTAAGGCTAGGGTTAGGGGGGGTTTTGGAGGGGTTTTGGACCCTCGGATCTTGATTTGGCGGCTCCAGACGCGAGGGGGGGGGTATATTGGACCTAGGGGCTGTGTAGAATGCCTTGGGCTGAGAAGAGAGGGATGAAGTGCGGCCCGGCACGGTTTCCGGATACCGAAAACGTCCGACGTATATACTGACTATATCGCGGTTATATATTTAATGGTTGGGCAGTCAAACGAACTCCGAATGCGATGAAACTTGGCAGGCGGCCTGTCTACACTATAATAAGACCGCTCGACAAGTTTCATCCCATTCCGAGAACATTTTTATGCCGCTTATAAAATAATATTTCGGAGGTGCCGCGGGCGCGTGCGAGTGTGGTCGGGCTCAGAACGGACAATGGAGAGAACCGGCGGAACACGAACGGATGCAAGTTTTGAAAAACATGCAGATGAAATGCAGATGATGACATGAGACGAGATGCATAACAAGAACAAAATGCAAAACAACAAACAAAAACCCAACCACGGAGGAAATATCATATAGCATCTCCGGAAAAGGCAAGAGTTGGAGTTACGAATATGGAAAGTTGTATCCGGGGCGTTACAACACTCCACCACTACGAGAGGATCTCATCCCAAGATCTAGGATGGCACCGGAGGGAAAAGGAAGAGGAAGAGAGGAGGTAAACTAAGTTGCTTCTTCGATAAACGAGTGAAACCATGAACCTTGAGAGGTTGAGCAATTTAAAAGAAAGAGTACAACAGAGATGAACGAGATTGCAAACAATCCGTTAGAAAAGAGGAACAAGGAACATTACAAGAACTTGAAGGTTGCCAAGACATGAATGACGAGCACAATGGACAAGAAGGAATTGAAACCACTCTGGTTGAAACAAGATAAGAATGAATAAGAATGATATAATTTTGACAGCACTCCGACTGTAAATGGAAGAAATTGAACATGAACTTGACAAGATGAGAGGATACTTGATGAAATCAACAACACACTGCCTCCAGAACTATTGAAGGAATGGCACAAGGGGTAAGAAAGATTTCAGATAGCACTCCGGTTGAAAAGAGAAGCAAAACTTGATAAGATGAAAGAGCTTGAAGAGATGACACAACACTCCGGTTAAATGAGAAGCAAGGAGAAGAACATGATCTTGCCAAAGCAAGATGATGAGTGGAAAGAGCAACATCACAATGCCTCCGGAACGAAAGAATAGAAGCTAGATTGTTGGGATAAAGGGGCGGAGAAGAAAATGACAATTTCTGCCACAAATGAACTAGGAAAGCACCCTTCCAAGAAGGTTATAACAGAGTTGTTGGAAAACCAACAACGAAAAGAATAAGCTTGTAGTGGGCTTATGGAAACATCTCAACACTTGAGGTGAAATTCTGCCACTAACGAAAAACAATTGCTTGCTTGAGATCAACGAAGAGATGAACACTTCTTCCACCAAGATGATAAAGAGATAACTTGGATCATTGATAAGCACCACAAATAGCAACATCCCCAATGGAAGGCTTTAGGTGAAATATAACCCAAGATACTCCAATGAAGAGATTGATGGACTGAGAAGAACTCATGCTCGAAGGAGTTGATGGGTTTAACTACCTCATTCTTGACAACATATGAATCATGAAACATGAATGAAATTGTAAAGAGTGACATAACACCACCTCAAAAGATAAGATAGAAATAATTGCACTTCAGAATGCAAGATGAAGAATACTTGAGCTCCTCAAAACAAAACATGTGTTGAGCAGCATGTTTATTTTAGAGTATAGCTTAGCAGATCATAACTTCGAGAGAAATCTTGAAGAACAATTGAAGAATGAAAGAAATCCTTGATGAACCATCATGTAGATCTTCCATGAAGAACTCCGGTAATAAAAGGATGATAGAAAGAAAGAGAAGTTGGAAACACAAGGTGAAGCCTTGCGATGATTTAGATTGCGCTTTGCGACGATATAACCGAGAAAACTTGGAACTCCGGAAACGAAAAGATGAAACATCTCGAACCGGGAAATGTTACATGATGAACAACTCCGGAAAGAAGAAACTAGATTACTTGGATGAAACAATAATAAGAATTACGTTATGCCTATCCTTCACCAATTTAAATTGATGACAAGCAACGGATTTGGCATACTACTTATTCTCGTAGAAAGGATTAAGAGGGATATAGCATAAACTTGGGAAGGTCTTCAACGAACCACCGGTAGGATTGGAAAGAAGGAATGAATCTATATGATAACGAAGGAAGAGAACTCTTGAACGAACCACCGTAAGAATTGAAAAAACGAACAAAGAAAAGATAGCGAAACACCGGGAAGAATTAGAAAATGAACGAAGATACTTGAGAGAATTTAGATACAAGTGAACGAAGAGATCCCGAGCTGATTAGATAATACTTAAATGATGCACCGGTAAGATTTGGAGAACGAGAGCTGAAAGCTGAGAATGAGGAATTATGACATGATGGCCTACGGAGGAAAGAAATGGAAACAACTCATGAAATGCTCCGGATGGGTAAAAAGAATTCTCACAATCGAAAACAATTATGAGAGGATGGCATTAGGCTAGAACCATGAATCTTGAGGTGAATGGAGCAAGATTTAAGAGAAACACTTCTTCGGTCTTCAAATGTTTTGAATGAGGATGAGAACCCACCATGAATTGTTGAGATACTCTGAAATGAAAATTGGAAAGGTTGAACCAACGATGAAAAGAATTTGAAAGATTTTGGAGAAAGACATATGACTGATGAAAATTCATTCTTACGTCAAGCTTCGAAAAGAATTTGGGAAATGGCTCGAGATAAATTAGAAGAGTCAGGTAAGATCCTGGGAAAAGACCTGTGGGTTAGGGCCCACTCAAAAGATACACCATTGAATGATTGCTTGAAAAAAAAAGAGATTGCACCAGTTGAATTAAATGGCTTGAATGAGATAACAACCTCGAAATATCTTGAACGGATTGAGAATGGAAGCACAAGTCTTGTGAGATATCTCCAGCACTCCAGAACAAATGAAAAGCGAGAGGTAAATGATTAAGAGGTGCATCGGCATGAGAAAGCATTAGAAACGAGGAAAGGAATATGATGAATATCCAAAGCTTGAATTGGATCCACCGGAGAAGAAAAGAATGAAGGATGATGAACTTGAAGCTCCGTTAGTATCTTCCTAAGAATCACCAGATAAGAACATTGATTGAAAAGAGTGAATAGACTTCACATGAATAAAAGGATACTTGATTAAGAAATCCGAGTCCTTGAAGAAAAAGGGGTGGGAGGGCGGGAAAACAAAGGCAACTTGAGGACGGATGAAACAAACACCATTGAGAAAACTTATAATTGATCTCGCAAATATTGAAATGATTGGATCCACTTGAAGAGAAGCACGCCGGTTGGAAAAGAATTAACATGACGACCTCGATGATCAAGAAGGATTAGTATTCACATAGCAATATGAGAACACCGCTTAGGAAAGGTATGGAATCAACACTTGACATTGAAGCAACTCAAATACCACACTCAAAACAAAACAAAGGATTTGGCTTGCAGAATAAGCCGGAACAAATACATATGATAGAGATTTACCCAATACCATATCATGCATCTGTCGGAAAGACATTCTATGAGCTACTTGAATTCCCACCTATAAAACTCCTGAAACTTTCTGGTTATGCAATCTGGTGTTGGGGATACAGGGGAAGCAACATATCTCACCCAAACTAACAATCCCTACATCCAGCTGTATCCATCCGTCAACACATAACCAAGAAACCTTCAGAAATCGTGTACCTCAACCTTCAAAAAGCATCCGTTATACAAGTTATGGCAATACTCCCGAACTCCCCAGTACTGGGTGACGTCGAGGTTATCTCACCAACAACTGCATAAAAGAGATTTTCGATGTCGGCAAAACTCAGGTATTCCAGAACTGCAATGATAAAATTGTGACGACAACACCTCGGAGCTCAACTCCCCGGGTCAAAGACACATAATAGACAGGAGGCACCAAGAACAATGTTCTCGTCACAAAACCATCGGAACGATCCCAAGATACCCGCGTGATCCTAAATTTTTTTTAGTGAAATTTGAGGAGAGGAAAGTCAAAACATCTACGCCAGGAGACCTCACCAGAGCGAAAAGGGGCTGAGGAGTAAAAATAATCCTACTCTCCGATATATATAATCCTAAGACTCAAAATAGTTTTCTTCTAGACTCAACAACGGCCAACAATCAAGGGGGCTCCTATGGTCGGTCGAGGCTCTGATTACCAACTTGTCACGCCCAATATGCGACCCTATCCAAAAGAACTCGAAGGTCCCACCAAGGATAGACCCGCATATTGAAACGATTTTGCAAGGTGGATATCATTACATCAACATTACATAATAGATGGGGATGCATACAAAAGGCATACAATGCCACACGAATGCAACATCACATCATACATAAGAGCACCATCCGACTACGGATGAAACACAAACAGAAACTCAAACGACATCCACCCTGCTAGCCCAGGCTGCCGACCTGGAACCTATCCCCTGATCGAAGAAGCAGAAGAAGAACTCAACGCAAGCAAGCATCGCTCTCGCGTCATGATCATCGCATAACCTGTACCTGCAACTGTTGTTGTAGTAATCTGTGAGCCACGAGGACTCAGTAATCCCATTACCATGGGTATCAAGACTAGCAAAGCTTAATGGGAAAGGAAGGGGTGAAGTGGTGAGGTTGCAGCAGCGACTAAGCATATATGGTGGCTAACATACGCAAATGAGAGCGAGAAGAGAAACAAAGGAACAGTCGTCAACTAGCAATGATCAAGAAGTGATCCTGAACTCCTACTTACGTCAAACATAACCCAAAGACCGTGTTCACTTCCCGGACTCCGCCGAGAAGAGACCATCACGGCTACACACGCAGTTGATGCGTTTTAATTCGGATCTGGTGTCAAGTTATCTACAACTGGACATTAACAAATTCCCATCTGCCTATAACCGCAGGCATGGCTTTCGAAAGATTATACCCTGCAGGGGTGTCCCAACTTAGCCCATGACAAGCTCTCGTGATCAACGAAGGAATAGACCTTCTCCCAGGAAGACCCGATTAGACTCGGAATCCCGGTTTACAAGACATTTCGGCAATGGTAAAACAAGACCAGCAAGACCGCCCGATGCGCAGACAATCCCGATAGGAGCTGCACATATCTCGTTCTCAGGGCAACACCGGATAAGCTAAGCGTACAGGTACCGACGTAACCCAAGTTGCCAAGGGATGGTCCCGCACGATGCTCTAGTTTGGACCAACACTTAGACAAGCACTGGCCCGGGGGGGCTGTAATAAAGATGACCCTTGGGTTAATTACTCCCAAGGGAAATATAGGTGGTGGTGAGGCAAATGGTAAAACCAAGGTTGGGCCTTGCTGGAGTAGTTTTATTCAAAGCGAACTGTCAAGGGGATCCCATAAATCACCCAACCGCGTAAGGAACGCAAAATCCGGGAACATAACACTGGTATGACGGAAACTAGGGCGGCAAGAGCGGAACAAAACACCAGGCATAAGGCCGAGCCTTCCACCCTTTACCAAATATATAGATGCATTAATAATATAAGAGATATTGTGATATCCCAACCAAAAATCCTATCCACCATGGAGAAAACTTCAACTTCACCTGCAACTAACAACGCTATAAGAGGGGCTGAGCAAAGCGGTAACATAGCCAAGCAATGGTTTGCTAGGAAGGGTGTCAAAGGTTAGAGGTTCATGGCAATTTGGGAGGCTTGATGAGCAAAAGATAGGTAACGCAACATAGCGATAGAACGAAGCAACTAGCATAGCAATGATAGTAGTGAGATCCAGGGTAGCGGTCATCTTGCCTGAAATCCCGCAAGGAAGAAGAACGAGTCCATGAAGAAGACAACCGGGAGTAGTCGAACGAATCCTCACAATCACAACATTGCCGGAACTAAGAAGCAACACCGGAAAGAAACAAACAACATGGTAAACACACAAGCATAATCATGGCATGATGCACAATCAAGTATGATGCATGTCCGGTTTAAAGAGGCATGGCATGGCAAACTGCAACACACAATACTACAAATTAAATGGAGCTCAATATGCAACGAGTTGCATATTGACAAAACACCACATGCAATTATTTAGTTTGATCTCGGTTATGTACCCAACAATATTAAATGTTATTAGCATGGCAAGGGGGTGAAACATAATGAAACTACCTATCTAGGCAAGTTTAAATGAGGCCGGAAACAACAAACAATAATTCCGGAAAATCCCCATGTGCATATTTTAGATTCGGTACTGTTCTGCCCTAAACACAATTTTATTGTTGTTAAACAGGAAAATAAAGTGCACCTTGTTAATCTAGGCATTTTTCCACCCCATTTACATATAAAGTTTATTAAAATTGGAGCTACGGTTAATTAGTTATGAATTAAAGCATTTTAGCATGGCATTTAAGAAAATTAATGCAAACAGCAATTTAAACATTTTAAACATGGATGAAAATGGCATATTATTAATCTACACAAAATTCTAAGCATTTTACATGTTTAAACCATTTTAATCCGATGCACGGTTGATGAGTTATTAAATGCATGAACTCTAGGGACTTTTCTGTAAATCTGTAATTCCCTGGATAATGTTAAAATCGCTGGACAGGAAAAAAATAGCAACGGGCCAAATCTGGCTGGGCCAGCAGTGTACAGGAGAGGGGCGCTGGAAGGGGCTGCTCACCCATGGACCGTGGCCCGGTCGGAGGTGAGGTGAGGCCGGAAAGGGGCGGACGCGGGCCGGGTTGGATCTGGCCCAGGAGGCGAAGGAGCTGGGCAGGCCGGAGCTGGGCTGGTCCTCGAGGAGGCTGGTGCGCTGGGCCGGGGCGCCAGGCTGGGCCGGAGGCGATCGAGGCCTGGTCCACGCGGGCGCGGGGTGCTCGTTTCTGAAGAACCGAAGCAGCCGCAGGCGGGACGAGGCGCTGGACTTGGCGGGCGGCGACGGCGAGGCAAGGCGGCGGAGCGATGGCTTGCCGGTGGAGCTTGGCGTGACGGCAGTGACCGGATCGAGGCGGAGGGAGTCGGATCCGGAGCGAAGTAGGCGACGCGAACCTCTGGAGAGACGCTGTCCATGGCGGTTGCTGCAGCTCCTGCAGAAACTCGCAAAAGAGAGAGGGACGGGGTCAGAGAGAGAGGAGGAAACCGGACGGGGGCGGCGCGTAGCTCACCGACGGCGGAGATCCGGCAGTGCTCCGGCGGCCTCGGGATCGCGGGACGCAGGGCCAGCGACGCGCTCCTGATCCCATCGGGATCGAGCGGGAGGGGCGAGGCAAGCGCCAGGGGCGCGGGCGCTGGCTGGGAGCGGGATGCGGGCTCGGGCGGGCCTCCCAGGGCCCGATCTGGGTCCTGGCTTTGGCAGCGCTTACTGGAAGCGGGAGCGAGGCAGGGACATGTGGCGCGAGGGGAGTGGAGGGGAGCTGCGGCTGGCTGAGGTGGCGCCCTAGGAGTGGCTGGAACTACGTGGCGACGGCGGCGCCAAGTGGCGGAGGCGGGATGGGCCGGCGCGGAAAACAAGGAGAAGGTGGGAGGTGGCGGCTGCAGGAGGTTAGGGGAGGCTAGGGGCTAGGGTTGCCCAATTTAGGAAGGAGGGGTGTTTATATAGTGGTAAGGCTAGGGTTAGGGTGGTTTTGAAGGGGTTTCGGACCCTCGGATCTCGATCTGGCGGCTCCAAACACGAGGGGTGGGTATGTTGGACCTAGGGGGCTGTGTAGAATGCCCTGGGCTGAGAAGAGAGGGATGAAGTGCGGCCCGGCACGGTTTCAGGATACCGAAAACGTCCGACGTATATACCGACTATATCGCGGTTATATATTTAACGGTTGGGCTGTCAAACGAACTCCGAATACGATGAAACTTGGCAGGCGGCCTGTCTACACTATAATAAGATCGCTCGACAAGTTTCATCCCATTCCGAGAACATTTTTATGCCGCTTATAAAATAATATTTCGGAGGTGCCGCGGGCGCGTGCGAGTGTGGTCGGGCTCAGAACGGACAACGGAGAGAACCGGCGGAACACGAACGGATGCAAGTTTTGAAAAACATGCGGATGAAATGCAGATGATGACATGAGACGAGATGCATAACAAGAACAAAATGCAAAACAATAGACAAAAACCCAACCACGGAGGAAATATCATATAACATCTCCGGAAAAGGCAAGAGTTGGAGTTACGAATATGGAAAGTTGTATCCGGGGCGTTACAGTGGCCGTGGCGCCCATCCGCCGGTGGTGGCCGTGGAGCCCATCCGCCGGTCCAACACTTGATGCTCCTTTTTGATTTCTATCTCCGCAGCCTTTAGCATTGCGAAGAGCTCGGGAATAGTCTTGTTCATCCCTTGCATATTATAGTTCATCATGAAGCTTTTGTAGCTTGGTGGCAGTGATTGAAGAACTCTGTCAATGACACTATCATCAGGAAGATTAACTCCCAGTTGAGTCAAGTGGTTGTGGTACCCAGACATTCTGAGTATGTGTTCACTGACAGAACTATTCTCCTCCATTTTACAGTTGTAGAACTTATTGGAGACTTCATATCTCTCAATCCGGGCATTTGCTTAAAATATTAACTTCAACTCCTGGAACATCTCATATGCTCCATGACGTTCAAAATGACGTTTAAGTCCCGGTTCTAAGCCGTAAAGCATGGCACACTGAACTATCGAGTAGTCATCAGCTTTGATCTGCCAGACATTCTTAACGTCATCAGTAGCATCTGCAGTAGGCCTGGCATCCAACGGTGCTTCCAGGACGTAATTCTTTTATGCAGCAATGAGGATAATCCTCAAGTTACGGACCCAGTCCGTGTAATTGCTGACATCATCTTTCAACTTAGCTTTCCCTAGGAACGCATTAAAATTCAAAGGAATGGTAGCACGGGCCATTGATCTACAATAACATAGGCATGCAAAATACTATCAGGTACTAAGTTCATGATAAATTAAAGTTCAATTAATCATATTACTTAAGAACTCTCGCTTAGATAGACATCCCTCTAATCATCTAAGTGATCACGTGATCCAAATCAACTAAACCATGTTCGATCATCATGTGAGATGGACTAGTTTTCAATGGTGAACATCACTATGTTGATCATATCTACTATATGATTCATGTTCGACCTTTCGGTTTCAGTGTTCTGAGGCCATATCTGCATATGCTAGGCTCGTCAAGTTTAACCCGAGTATTCTGTGTGTGCAAAACTGGCTTGCACCCGTTGTATGTGAACGTAGAGCTTATCACACCCGATCATCACGTAGTGTCTCGGCACGACGAACTGTAGCAACGGTGCATACTCAGGGAGAACACTTGTACCTTCAAATTTAGTAAGGGATCATCTTATAATGCTACTGTCATACTAAGCAAAATAAGATGCATAAAGGATAAACATCACATGCAATCAAATATGTGACATGATATGGCCATCATCATCTTGTGCTCATGATCTCCATCAACAAAGCATCGTCATGATCTCCATCGTCAACGGCGCGACACCTTGATCTCCATCGTAGCATCGTTGTCGTCTCGTCAACTATTGTTACTACGACTATCGCTACTGCTTAGTGATAAAGTAAAACAATTACATGGCGATTGCATTGCATACAATAAAGCGACAACCATATGGCTCCTGCTAGTTGCCGATATCTTTGTTACAAAACATGATCATCTCATACAACAATTTATATCACATCATGCCGTGACCATATCACATCACAGCAAGCCCTGCAAAAACAAGTTAGATGTCCTCTACTTTGTTGTTGCAAGTTTTACGTGGCTGCTACGGGCTTCTAGCAAGAACTGTTCTTATCTACGCATCAAAACCACAATGATTTTTTGTCAAGTGTGATGTTTTAACCTTCAACAAGGACCGGGCGTAGCCACACTCGATTCAACTAAAGTTGGAGAAACAGACACTCACTAGCCACCTGTGTGCGAAGCATGTCGATAGAACCAGTCTCGCGTAAGCGTATGCGTAATGTCGGTCTGAGCCGCTTCATCCAACAATACCGCCGAATCAAAGTATGACATGATGGTAAGCAGTATGACTATTATCGCCCACAACTCTTTGTGTTCTACTCATGCATATAACATCTACGCATAGACCTAGCTCGGATGCCACTATAGGGGAACGCAGTAATTTCAAAAAAAAATCATACGATCATGCAAGATCTATCTAGGTGATGCATAGCAACGAGAAGGGAGAGTGTTGTCTACGTACCCTCGTAGACCGAAAGCGGAAGCGTTATGACAACGCGGTTGATGTAGTCGTATGTCTTCATGATCCGATCGATCCTAGCACCGAAGGTACGACACCTCCGCGATCTGCACGCGTTCAGCTCGGTGACATCCCACGAACTCTAGCTCTAGCTGAGGTCGAGGGAGAGTTTCGTCAGCATGACGGCATGGTGACGGTGATTATGAAGTTACCGGCGCAGGGTTTCTCCTAAGCACTACGACGATATGACCGAGGTGGAAATCTGTGGAGGGGGGCACCGCACACGGCTAAAAGATCAACTTGATCAACTTGTGTGTCTATGGGGTGCCCCCTCCCCCGTATATAAAGGATGGGGAGGAGGAGGCCGGCCAGGGGAGGAGGCGCGCCAAGGGGGGGGCAATCCTATTCCAAGTAGGTTTCGCCCCCCCTTTCCTATTCCAACAAGGAGAAGGGGGAAAGGAAGAGGAGGAGAGAAGGAAGGAGGGGGGAGCCGCCCCCTCCCCTTGTCCAATTCGGACTAGGGCAAGGGGGGGCGCACGCCACCTCCTGCCCGGCCCTCTCTCTTCTCCACTAAGGCCCATGAGGCCCAATAGCTTCCTGGGGGGGGGGGGTCCCGTAACCCCCAATACTCCGGTTTTATTCGAAACTTCTCCGAAACATTGCCGGTGTCCGAATATAGTCATCCAATATATCCATCTTTATGTCTCGACCATTTTGAGACTCCTCGTCATGTCCGTGCTCATATCCGGGACTCCGAACAACCTTCGGTACATCATATCACATAAACTCATAATACCAATCGTCATCGAACGTTAAGCGTGCGGACCCTACGGGTTCGAGAACTATGTAGACATGACCGAGACACGTCTCCGGTCAATAACCAATAGCAGAACCTGGATGCTCATATTGGTTCCTACATATTCTATGAAGATCTTTATCGGTCAAACCGCATAACAACATATGTTGTTCCCTTTGTCATCGGTATGTTACTTGCCCGAGATTCGATAGTTGGTATCATTATACCTAGTTCAATCTTGTTACCGGCAAGTCTTTTTACTCGTTCCGTAATACTTCATCCCGCAACTAATTCGTTAGTTACAATGCTTGCAAGGCTTATAGTGATGAGTATTACCGAGAGGGCCCAGAGATACCTCTTTGAAATACGGAGTGAAAAATCCTAATCTCAATCTATGCCAACCTAACAAACACCTTCGGAGACACCTGTAGAGCACCTTGATAATCACCCATTTACGTCGTGACGTTTGGTAGCACACAAAGTGTTCCTCCGGTATTCGGGAGTTGCATAATCTCATAGTCTGAGGAACTTGTATAAGTCATGAAGAAAACAGTAGTAATGAAACTGACACGTGTTGGGGAACGTAGCAGAAATTCAAAATTTTCTACGCATCACCAAGATCAATCTATGAAGTGACTAGCAACGAGAGATAGGGGAGTGCATCTTCATACCCTTGAAGATCGCGATACGGAAGCGTTGCAAGAATGCGGATGAAGGAGTCGTACTCGTAGCAATTCAGATCACGGTTGATTCCGATCTAAGCACCGAACAACGGCGCCTCCGCATTCAACACACGTACAGCCCGGGGACGTCTCCTCCTTCTTGATCTACCAAGGGGAGAGGAGAAGTTGAGGGAGAACTCCGACAACACGACAGCGTGGTGGTGATGGAGCTCGTGGTTCTCCGGCAGGGCTTCGCCAAGCACTACGGAGGAGGAGGAGGTGTTGGAGGAGGGAGGGGCTGCGCCAGGGGAAGGGTGCGGCTGCCCTCTCTCTCCCTCACTATATATAGGGGCAAGGGGAGAGGGGGAGGCGCCCTAGGGTTTCCCCTAGGGGGCGGTGTCGGTGTCAAAACCGGCGGATCTCGGGTAGGGGGTCCTGAACTGTGCGTCTAAGGCTAATGGTAACAGGAGACTGGGGACACGATGTTTACCCAGGTTCAGGCCCTCTCAATGGAGGTAATACCCTACTTCCTGCTTGATTGATCTTGAGATATGAGTATTACAAGAGTTGATCTACCACGAGATCAGAGAGGCTAAACCCTAGAAGCTAGCCTATGGTATGATTGTTGATGATGATCGTGAGTCCTACAGACTAAACCCTCCGGTTTATATAGACACCGGCGGGGGCTAGGGTTACACGGAGTTAGTTTACAGAGGATGAGATCTACATCCGGATCACCAAGCTTGCCTTCCACGCCAAGGAGAGTCCCATTCGGACACTGGACGAAGTCTTCCATCTTGTATCTTCATAGTCCAACAGTCCGGCCAAAGTATATAGTCCGGCTTTCTGGATACCCCCTTATCCAGGACTCCCTCAGTATCCCCCGAACCAGGCTTCAATGGCGATGAGTCCGGCGTGCAGATTGTCTTTGGCATTGCAAGGCGGGTTCTTCTCTAGATCTGGTGCACCCGTTGTAGCGAATAGTGTCCGGCCTCCCCATAAGATTGTACTCCTCGGCTTCTGTGCTTCAATAATGGCCATCTCCATGTGTCGATCGAAGATGAGGGGCTGGGGAATTTTTACATTTGACACCCTAATCCCGTAGGTGAGCCGTCTATTTGAGGAGACGGGGATCTTCAGATCCAAATCACACCATCTTCCCCCGAGCAAGCATTCCACAGAGCGCGCCCAAAAGAGGCCATACCATCATGACCAGTCGTCACAGCCCTGCTCGCCGCTCCCCCAGCTCGAAGCCAGGGGATTGGGAAAAGTGTTCCATCTCTCACAGCCGCCTAATAGAGCTACAGACCAAAGGGTTTCTTCCGCCCGCATACATGGTCCCTGTCCGATCCGGAATAGCCACCTATAATGGCGGGGAGCAAGCGGAGAGATTCCTCAACCCTTCTCTGGGGGAGCGGGTATGCCTTGTCCCGTATCTGCTAAGAGGCGTCGGGTTTCCAATCCACCCATTCCTCCGCGGGCTCCTGGAGTTTTAGGTCTCCAGTTGCATAATCTTACCCCCGCCTCCATACTGCACATTGCGGGCTATGTTGCCTGATAACCCGCAAATATACGGGATAGTTGTAGCCTCTTTCGATAAGTAAGAGTGTCAAGCCCAACAAGGAGCTAAAGGTAGAAAAAATATTCTCTCAAGCCCTATCTGCCACTGTTACGACTCTACGCACGCTTAGTGTTCGCTTTACCTAGAACAAGTATGAAACTAGAAGTACTTTGTAGGTGTGATAGGATAGGTTTGCGAGATAATAAAGAACACGTAAATAAAAAGTAGGGGCTATTTAGATAAATACACAAAAAAGTAAATAAAGCGAGTGTGGAAAAGTGGTGGTAGGAGTTATGAAAGTGTCCCTAAGCAATTGACTACGTTACTAGACCGATAGCAAGTTTTATGTGGGAGAGGCATAAGCTAACATACTTTCTCTTCTTGGATCATATGCACTTATGATTCGAACTCTAGCAAGTGTCCGCAACTACTAAAGATTCATTAAGGTAAAACCCAACCATAGCATTAAAGTATCAAGTCCCCTTTTATCCCATACGCAACAATCCCCATACTCGGGTTTGTGTTTCAGTCACTCACGCAACCCACTATAAGCGAATCATGAACGTATTGCAACACCCTACAGCGGGAATCCCTCACGCTTGCATGACACGGAGGGCACAATAGGACAGCAACATAACCACAAGCATATTAAATCAATCATAGCAATTCATCAACCACCAATAGGACAACGAAAATCTACTCACACATCATAGGATGGCAACACATCATTGGATAATAATATGAAGCATAAAGCACCATGTTCAAGTAGAGGGTACAGTGGGATGCAGGACAGTGGACCGCTGAATATAGAAGGGGGAAGGTGATGGAGATATTGGTGAAGATGACGACGGTGTTGGTGAAGATCGCGGTGATGATGATGGCCCCCGGCGGCGTTCCGGCGCCACCAGAAGCAAGGGGAGAGAGCCCCCCTCTTCTTCTTCTTCCTTGACCTCCTCCCTAGATGGGAGAAGGGTTTCCCCTCTGGTCCTTGGCTCCCATGGCGTGGGAGGGGCGAGAGCCCCTCCGAGATTGGATCTATCTCTCTGTTTCTGCGTTCCCAGATTCTACCCCTTCACTGTTTCTTAAATATCCGGAGATCCGTAACTCCAATTGGGGTGAATCTTTCGTCCAGATTTTTCTTGTAAAATTAGCTTTCTTGCGGCAAAAGAAGGGCAGCAACTGCCTTACGGGTGGCCCACGAGAGGCCAGGGCGCGCCCCCTATCTCGTGGCCACCTCAGACACCGTTTCATGTTGATTCTTCCTCCGGAAAATCCCAAATATTCCAAAATAATTCTCCGTCCGTTTTTATCCCGTTTGGACTCCGTTTGATATTGGTTTTCTGCGAAACATAAAACATGCAACAAACAGGAACTGGCACTGGGCATTGAATCAATATGTTAGTCCCAAAAAATAGTGTAAAAAGTTGCCAAGATTATATAAAAGTTGAATAATATTGGCATGGAACAATAAAAAATTATATATACGACGGAGACGTATCAGCATCCCCAAGCTTAATTCCTGCTCGTCCTCGAGTAGGTAAATGATAAAAAATATAATTTTTGATGTGGAATGCTACCTAGCATAATCTTGATCATATGTCTAATCATGGCATGAATATTAAGACACGAGTGGTTCAAGGCAATAGTCTATCATTTGACATAAAAACAATAATACTTCAAGCATACTAACCAAGCAATTATGTCTTATCGGAATAACATAGCCAAAGAAAGCTCATCCCTACAAAATCATATAGTCTGGCTATGCTCCATCTTCGTCACACAAAATGCTCCCATCATGCACAACCCTGATGACGAGCCGAGCAATTGGTTCATACTTTTTAACGCGCTTCGGCTTTTTCAACTCTTACGCAATACATGAGCGCAAGCCATGGACATAGCACTATGGTGGTATTTGGTGGTGGTTGTGAGGACAAAAAGGGAGAAGATAGTCTCACATCAACTAGGCGTATCAACGGGCTATGTAGATGCCCATCAATAGATATCAATGTGAGTGAGTAGGGATTGCCATGCAACGAATGCACTAGAGCTATAAATATATGAAAGCTCAACAAAAGAAACTAAGTGGGTGTGCATCCAACTTGCTTGCTCACGAAGACCTAGGGCATTTTGAGGAAGCCCATCATTGGAATATACAAGCCAAGTTCTATAATGAAAAATTCCCACTAGTATATGAAAGTGAAAGCATAGGAGACTCTCTCTATGAAGAACATGGTGCTACTCTGAAGCACAAGTGTGGTAAAAGGATAGTAACATTGCCCCTTCTCTCTTTTTCTCTCTTTTTTTCTTTTTATTTTTCATCATTTTTTTTCATTTTTTTTCATTTTTTTCTTTCTTTTTTGTTGGGCTTCTTTGGCCTCTTTTTTTATTTGGGCTTCTTTGGCCTCTTTTATTTTTCATAAAGTCCGGAGTCTCGTCCCGACTTGTGGGGGAATCATAGTCTCCTTCATCCTTTCCTCACTGGGGCAATGCTCTAATAATGATGACCATCACACTTTTATTTACTTACAACTCAATATTACAACTCGATATCTCGAACAAAGATATGACTCTATATGAATGCTTCCGGCGGTGTACCGGGATGTGCAATGATCTAGCATAGCAATGACATAAAAAAACGGACAAGCCATGAAAACATCATGCTAGCTATCTTACGATCATGCAAAGCAATATGACAATGAATGCTCAAGTCATGTATATGATGATGATGGAAGTTGCATGGCAATATATCTCGGAATGGCTATGGAAATGCCATATAGGTAGGTATGGTGGCTGTTTTGAGGAGGGTAAATAATGGGTTTATGCTACCGGCGAAAGTTGCGCGGTAAAATAGAAACTAGCAAAGTGGAAGGGTGAGTGTGCGTATATCCATGGACTCACATTAGTCATAAAGAACTCATATACTTATTGCAAAAGTCTACTTAGCCCTTGAAGCAAAGTACTACTACGCATGCCCCAAGAGGGATAGATTGTTAGGAAAAGACCATCGCTCGTCCCCGACAGCCACTCATAAGGAAAGCAATCAAAGAGCACCTCATGCTCCAACTTCGTTACATAACGGTTCACCATACGTGCATGCTACGGGACATGCAAACCTCAACACAAGTATTTCTCAATTTCACAATTACTCAACTAGCATGACTCTAATATCACCACCTTTATATCACAAAACTATTGCAAGGAATCAAACATATCATATTCAGTGATCTACAAGTTTTATGTAGGATTTTATGACTAACCATGTGAATGACCAATTCCTGTCATCTCTCTAAATAGATATAAGTGAAGCAAGAGAGTTTAATTCTTTCTACAAAAGATATGCCCACGTGCTAACAAATATAAGTGAATCAAAAGAGCATTCTACAAATGGCGGTAGTCTATGTGAAGAGAAACAGGCAATCCAAACTTCAAATGATATAAGCGAAGCACATGAAGCATTCTATAAAGCCATACTCAAAAGATTTAAGTGAAGTGCAATGAGAATTCTATAAATCGACCAAGTACTATCTCATACCAGCATGGCGCATAAAAGAAAAGTGAAAACTAAATGCAAAAGACGCTCCAAGACTTGCACATAATGCATGAACGAAACGAATTCGAAAACATACCGATACTTGTTGAAGAAAGAGGGGATGCCTTCCGGGGCATCCCCAAGCTTAGACGCTTGAGTATCCTTGAATATTTACTTGGGGTGCCTCGGGAATCCCCAAGCTTGAGCTCTTGCATCTCTTCCTTTTCCTCATATCGATACACCCTCGACTAGACACTACATCCACACAAAACTTCAACAGAAAACTCGGTAAGATCCGTTAGTATAATAAAGCAAATCACCACTCTAAGTACTGTAGCAAACCAATTCAAATTTTGTTTTTGCATTGTGTCTACTTTAATATAGTTTTTTCATTGCTTAATCCACTGATATAAATTAATAGTTTCATCAAAACAAGCAAACTATGCATCAAAAACTGAATCTGTCAAAAACAGAACAGTCTGTAGCAATCTGAACATTCACCACACTTCTGGTACCCCAAAAATTCTACAAAAATTAGAAACAATAAACAAGTTGTACAGAAAGATAGTGCAAAAGGAATCAGAACCATTTGACGTTCCAGTTCAAAATGTAAAATCGACCACTACAGCCAAAGTTTATGTCCTGCACCGTAACCAACAAGCATTGTAAACATCCTAAAGGCAAACCTTGGCACATTATTTTTAATACAATGGAATTGTACAAAGGGATAATTATTTTTTATGAAAAGTTTATGTAATCAAGATTCGCAAAGTTTCCGTGAGCATGAACAAAGTTCAAGGAGCTCTCCCACTTCAACAATGCTTGTCTTTCTCACTTTCACTTTCCTTTTTGAAATGTTTTTAGGTTCCCCTCTTTTTTTAAACTAAATAAAAGCACTGAACAGAAATAAATGACTCTTAAATTACTCTCTAAAACTTCCGGGTTGTCTCCCTGGCAGCTCTTTCTTTAAAGCCATTAAGCTAGGCATATAATGCTCAAGTTATGAATCCACCCGGATCCCAAGGTATATCAAAGCCAATTTTAATTAACAATGATTTGTAATTTAGTAGTGAACACAAAGTAACATATATCATGAAACAACGAAGTCTAACTTTCTTCCTATGCATCGGCATGTCATAAAAGAACAATTCATGCACACCAAGTAAAGGCCAATGCATAGTATAAACAGTTTCTTGCAATTTTATCGTATTGGAAACATAGAGAGGTGGAGATATAGTTCCTCTCTTAAAATAATTGCAAGTAGGAGCAGCAAGCACATGCATATTACATTCATCAAAATCATCATGTGCAATGGTAAAAGGCAACCCATCAATATAATCCTTAATAAGCACAAACTTCTCCGATATAGTGTAGTAGGGAGAATTCAAAAAGATAATAGGACTATCATGCGTGGGTGCAATAGCAACAATTTCATGTTTAACATAAGGAACTATAGCAAGTTCATCTCCATAATCATAATTCATATTGGCATCTTGGCCACAAGCATAGCAATCATCATCAAAAAGGGATATTTCAAACAAATTCAAGGGATCATAGCAATCATCCTTTGGTAAGCACGAAGGGGAATTAAACAATGTATGAGTTGAAGAGTTACTCTAATTAGAAGGTGGGCACGGGTAGCTAATCCGCTCTTCCTCCTTTTGTTCTTCGCTCTCCTCATCATCTTTTTCATCCAATGAGCTCATAGTTTCATCAATTTCTTCATCCATAGCTTCCTGCAAAATATTAGTCTCTTCTTGGACAGCCGAGACTTTCTTCATAAAAGCATTAATATAATAATTGTATTCATAATTTTCATAGCAATCTCTAAGTATAGCAAGATTTTCAGGCCTATAACCATCATCATCAAAAGCTTCATACTTTTCAAACAGAGCTTCAATTTCATAAGCAGCCTTAAAAGCAACAAATTCTTCTATTTGTTCCACATCATAGTAATCATATATACCATTAGCATAAGAAGCTAAGGTTTCATTGTCACTAAATTTGCATGAAAAGTGAAGGTGTGGAGCCTTCATCCTAGAGCAACAAGTAATATCATATCTCAAGCAGAGATTCCAGGCATACCAACGCAACATAATAAATTGATCCCATAATAGTTTCCCTTTTTGTGTCGAGCGATAATCCCTAAAGTATTCACGTTTATCCAACGTGTCTCTCATTATAAAGTTGAATGGGGTTTTCTCAGGATTATCGAAGTAGTACATAATATCTTTCACATAATGAGCATCGGGGGTTTTAGGAGTTACCCCATCTACATGAGTAGCAAGTACCTCTAATTTTTTTGGTATTTTGTGTTCCATATCCATAACTAAAGATAAAGAACAACTAAGAACAACAAATAAAAATTACTTAGTGATAAAGCAAACAAGCACACACGAGAATTTCACCCCACGCAATTGCTCACCGGCAACGGCGCCAGAAAAAGGTCTTGATAACCCGCAAGTATACGGGATAGTTGTAGCCTCTTTCGATAAGTAAGAGTGTCGAACCCAACGAGGAGCTAAAGGTAGAACAAATATTCTCTCAAGCCCTATCTGCCACTGATACGACTCTACGCACGCTTAGTGTTCGCTTTACCTAGAGCAAGTATGAAACTAGAAGTACTTTGTAGGTGTGATAGGATAGGTTTGCAAGATAATAAAGAACATGTAAATAAAAATAGGGGCTGTTTAGATAAAGATGCAAAAAGGTAAATAAAGCGAGTGTGGAAAAGTGGTGGTAGGAGTTATGAAAGTGTCCCTAAGCAATTGACTACGTTACTAGACCGATAGCAAGTTTTATGTGGGAGAGGCATAAGCTAACATACTTTCTCTTCTTGGATCATATGCACTTATGATTGGAACTCTAGCAAGCATCCGCAACTACTAAAGATTCATTAAGGTAAAACCCAACCATAGCATTAAAGTATCAAGTCCCCTTTTATCCCATATGCAACAATCCCCATACTCGGGTTTGTGTTTCAGTCACTCACGCAACCCACTATAAGCGAATCATGAACGTATTGCAACACCCTACAGCGGGAATCCCTCACGCTTGCGTGACACGGAGGGCACCATAGGACAGCAACATAACCACAAGCAAATTAAATCAATCATAGCAATTCATCAACCACCAATAGGACAACGAAAATCTACTCAGACATCATAGGATGGCAACACATCATTGGATAATAATATGAAGCATAAATCACCATGTTCAAGTAGAGGGTACAGCGGGATGCGGGAGAGTGGACCGCTGAATATAGAAGGGGGAAGGTGATGGATATGTTGGTGAAGATGACGGCGGTGTTGGTGAAGATCGCGGTGATGATGATGGCCCCCGGCGGCGTTCCGGCGCCACCGGAAGCAAGGGGTAGAGAGCCCCCCCTTCTTCTTCTTCTTCCTTGAAATCCTCCCTAGATGGGAGAAGGGTTTCCCCTCTGATCCTTGGCTCCCATGACGTGGAAGGGGCGAGAGCCACTCCGAGATTGGATCTATCTCTCTATTTCTGCGTTCCCAGATTCTACCCCTTCACCGTTTCTTAAATATCCGGAGATCCGTAACTCCGATTGGGGTGAATCTTTTGCCCAGATTTTTCTTGTAAAATTAGCTTTCTTGCGGCAAAAGAAGGGCATCAACTGCCTTACGGGTGGCCCACGAGAGGCCAGGGCGCGCCTGCCTCCCTGGGGCGCGCCCCCCTATCTCGTGGCCACCTCGGACACCGTTTCGCGTTGATTCTTCCTTCGGAAAATCCCAAATATTCCAAAATAATTCTCCGTCCGTTTTTATCCCATTTGGACTCCATTTGATATTGGTTTTCAGTGAAACATAAAACATGCAACAAACAGGAACTGGCACTGGGCACTGGATCAATATGTTAGTCCCAAAAAATAGTATAAAAAGTCACCAAAAGTATATAAAAGTTGAATAATATTGGCATGGAACAATCAAAAATTATAGATACGACGGAGACGTATCATTGCCCTCTACGAGCTCTTCCTGGGCTGCGAAGCTCATTTCGAGCTATGGAAGAGGTTATTTTGCCTCGTCCCACGCAACCAGGAGGGATCAATATATCAAGTGGGCGGAGCCGAAATATGGTGCGTCGCCCAGACCGGATACCTGTCCGGTACTCCCAAGATGGCGTCCGAAGACTGGCCCTCGGAGTGGTTTTATGTTGATGGCGTACCCCTCCCGGACCTAGTCCGGACGGGCCTTCCTAAGTTCACCAATACTCCACTGAAGAAACGCCAAAGCTGGCGCCCTCGGAGCCCCCAAGAGGAGGAAAATAGGGAAGTCTTCTATCTGATGAGTCGGATACAAACCCTGGCCAAATCAGAATTGACAATAATTGAAGTTATGTCAATATGCATTATAAGGGGAGTGCAACCACTTCAATATAAGGGAAAACCCATGTGGCACTTCAATGGAGAAGACGATGCCTCCCACTGCGGTCGCAAAGGTCCGGACTCTGCCACATCTTTGGCGAAGATACTATCCGAATTATACAAGGGAGAAGAAGAGGAGTTCGTCCGCATTAAACCGGGGGATGGATTTTCCATGTACAACCCCCGAAGCTGGGTAAGTCGTTATTTGTTACTCGACTCTATTCGTTCTTACCTTCTCGACCACCATTATTTACCTCGCTGTCTCAAAAACAGGAACTGAGGAAGGCCGTAAAAGAATTCAACAGCCCATCTCCGCAGCCAAAGGATCCCGGCCGGGCTCTTGACCCCGGACTCGAAGAAGATCCGGACATATCCGTGGAATTCGTCGATGGGACCTTCTATCAGGCAAGCAGTGGCGGCTCTTTAGTGGCCATCATCACGGATTATCCTGGACTGCTTCCCGTGTCGCATGTAAGTAATGTCGGGGTTCCAACCTTTCAAAAGGATTCCTTCATTTTGCCGTACCTTATGACCACATGCCGCACTTTTTATAGAAACGGCGGTCGGGACGTCACGCGGATCCCGCAGGGGCCTCTCAGCAAGAGGCACCTAGACAAGGTAGGCTTAAAAGGAAGGCGGTTAGGAGCGATACGCAGACGCAAACGTATGCATTAAAATTGCCCCATGGTTTATTTGGTCTTTTTGTCGAGGCGTGACAATTTGAACTATGCCCCGACAGGAAACATCAGACTGTGACCGGGGACCGTACCGGCCATGCCTCCAGCAGCCGGATTCCTGGACCGGGTTCATGGGCGGAGGCTGGCGTGGGGATAGTGCCGAACTGTCCTCCTGCGGAGGATACGGATATGCTTTCCGCCACAAACTCAGAAGTAGAGAGCGCCATGAATCATCGGCGCCGACGAGCCGTACTCCATGGTGGTATTTTTTTCCGAAGAGGCGTTCAATGCCTTCAATTCCGGACATGCCTATATCCGTGCTTCTCAAGATGGACTTGCCAGAGCAACGGACCAGTATGTCAAGGATATACGGGTAAGAGAATAAATAAGTATGTGTAGTAGTAGCCCCTGAGACTTGAAACAGTTGGCACAACTGATTTAAGGATCATGTAAATGCACAGGTTCTTGTAGAGAAGAATGCTCAGTTGTCTCAACAGCTGGAGGAGTGTAAGGCCCAAATGAAGGCTAATGTAGCCGACAAGGGGGGGGGTCCGAAAAGGCTTCTTCTGGTAAGAATTTCATTTTGCCAGTTTGTGTGTTCGGCATGTTTTATAAATCTGACGAAAGATTCGGCAGACAATCCCGGAGGAAATCCGGAAATTATGGGAGATAATGAGCTGCATCTACGAAGTCAGCTGAAGGCGGGCGAACGCGTGCTGACGCAGTCTATCCAGGAGAAGAATATGCTGCAAGATGCTAATCTCAAACTGAGCATCGAATTGAAAGATGTTCGGGCTCAGCTCGCGGATTCCGTGAAGGAGAACCGTAGGCTTCGACGCGGCATTTATAGTAAGTGCTTGAACGAACTGTAGTATAGTTTGAAGGAAATATGCCCTAGAGGCAATAATAAAGTTATTATTTATTTCCTTATATCATGATAAATGTTTATTATTCATGCTAGAATTGTATTAACTGGAAACATAATACATGTGTGAATATATAGACAAACAGAGTGTCACTAGTATGCCTCTACTTGACTAGCTTGTTAATCAAAGATGGTTATGTTTCCTAACCATGAACAAGGAGTTGTTATTTGATTAACGAGGTCACATCATTAGTTGAATGATTTGATTGACATGACCCATTCCGTTAGCTTAGCACCCGATCATTTAGTATGTTGCTATTGCTTTCTTCATGACTTATTCATGTTCCTATGACTATGAGATTATGCAACTCCCGTTTACCGGAGGAACACTTTGTGTGCTACCAAACGTCACAACGTAACTGGGTGATTATAAAGGTGCTCTACAGGTGTCACCGAAGGTACTTGTTGGGTTGGCGTATTTCGAGATTAGGATTTGTCACTCCGAATGTCGGAGAGGTATCTCTGGGCCCTCTCGGTAATGCACATCACTTAAGCCTTGCAAGCATTGCAACTAATGAGTTAGTTGCGAGATGATGTATTACGGAACGAGTAAAGAGACTTGCCGGTAACGAGATTGAACTAGGTATTGGATACCGACGATCGAATCTCGGGCAAGTAACATACCGATGACAAAGGGAACAACGTATGTTGTTATGCGGTCTGACCGATAAAGATCTTTGTAGAATATGTAGGAACCAATATGGGCATCCAGGTCCCGCTATTGGTTATTGACCGGAGACGTGTCTCGGTCATGTCTACATTGTTCTCGAACCGTAGGGTCCGCACGCTTAAGGTTTCGATGACAGTTATATTATGAGTTTATGTATTTTGATGTACCGAAGGTTGTTCGGAGTCCTGGATGTGATCACGGACATGACGAGAAGTCTCGAAATGGTCGAGACATAAAGATTGATATATTGGACGGATATATTTGGACACCGGAAAGGTTCCGGATGAGATTGGGACTATACCGGAGTTCCGGGAGGTTACCGGAACCCCCCCGGTAGGTATATGGGCCTTATTGGGCCTTAGTGGAAAGGAGGGAGAAGGAGCAAAGGAGGGGGCACCCCCCCAAGCCCAATCCGAATTGGGAGGGTGGCCGGCCCCCCTTTCCTTCTTCCCTCCCCTCTCTTCCTTCCCTCTCCTACTCCTAATAGGAAAGGGGGGCCAAACCTACTTGGAGTAGGTTTGCCCCCCTAGGGCGCGCCTCCCCTCTTGGTCGGCCCCCTCCTCCTCTCCCCCTTTATATACGGAGGAGGGGGGCACCCCATAGACACACAAATTGATCTTTGTGATCGTTCCTTAGCCGTGTGCGGTGCCCCCCTCCACGATATTACACCTCGGTCATATTGTAGCGGTGCTTAGGCGAAGCCCTGCGACAGTTGAACATCAAGATCGTCACCACGCCGTCGTGCTGACGGAACTCCTCCCCAAGGCTTTGCTGGATCAAAGCCCGGGGTGCGTCATCAAGCTGTACGTGTGTCAAGAACTCAGAGGTGCCGGAGTAACGGTGCTTGGATCGGTTGGACCAGGAAGACGTACAACTACTTCCTCTATGTTGTGTCAACGCTTCCACTTCGGTCTACGAGGGTACATAGATAACACTCTCCCCTCTCGTTGCTATATCATCACCATGATCTTGCGTGTGCGTAGGAATTTTTTTGAAATTACTACGTTCCCCAACAGTGGCATCTGAGCCTAGGTTTTATGGTTTGATGTTATATGCACGACTAGAACACAAATGAGTTGTGGGTGATATAAGTCATACTGCTTACCAGCATGTCATACTCTGGTTCGGCGGTATTGTTGGATGAAGCGGCCCGGACCGACATTACGCATACGCTTACGCGAGACTAGTTTTACCGCTGTGCTTTGCACACAGGTGACTAGCGGGTGTCAGTTTCTCCAACTTTAGTTGAACCGAGTGTGGCTACGCCCGGTCCTTGCGAAGGTTAAAACAGCATCAACTTGACAAACTATCGTTGTGGTTTTGATGCGTAGGTGAGATTGGTTCTTGCTTAAAGCCCGTAGCAGCCACGTAAAACTTGCAACAACAAAGTAGAGGACGTCTAACTTGTTTTTGCAGGGCATGTTGTGATGTGATATGGCCAAGACATGATGCTATATTTTATTGTATGAGATGATCATGTTTTGTAACCGAAGTTATCGGCAACTAGCAGGAGCCATATGGTTGTCGCTTGATTGTATGAAATGCAAACGCCCTGTAATTGCTTTACTTTATCACTAAGCGGTAGCGATAGTCGTAGAAGCAATAGATGGCGTAAACGACAAACGATGCTATGATGGAGATCAAGGTGTCGCGCCGGTGATGATGGTGACCATGATGGTGCTTCGGAGATGGAGATCACAAGCACAAGATGATGATGGCCATATCATATCACTTATATTGATTGCATGTGATGTTTATCCTTTATGCATCTTATCTTGCTTTGATTGACGGTAGCATTTTAAGATGATCTCTCATTAAAAATTATCAAGAAGTGTTCTCCCTGAGTATGCACCGTTGCCAAAGTTCGTCGTGCCCAGACACCACGTGATGATCGGGTGTGATAAGCTCTACGTCCATCTACAACGGGTGCAAGCCAGTTTTGCACACGCAGAATACTCAGGTTAAACTTGACGAGCCTAGCATATGCAGATATGGCCTCGGAACACGGAGATCGAAAGGTCGAGCGTGAATCATATAGTAGATATGATCAACATAAGATGTTCACCATTGAAAACTACTCCATCTCACGTGATGATCAGTTATGGTTTAGTTGATTTGGATCACGTGATCACTTAGATGACTAGAGAGATGTCTGTCTAAGTGGGAGTTCTTAAGTAATATGATTAATTGAACTTAAATTTATCATGAACTTAGTACCTGATAGTATCTTGCTTGTCTATGTTGTTTGTAGATAGATGGCCCGTGCTGTTGTTCCGTTGAATTTTAATGCGTTCCTTGAGAAAGCAAAGTTGAAAGATGATGGTAGCAACTACGCGGACTGGGTCCGTAGCTTGAGGATTATCCTCATTGCTGCATAGAAAAATTACGTCCTGGAAGCACCGCTGGGTGCCAGGCCAGCTGCTGATGCAACTGACGACGTTAAGAACGTCTGGCAGAGCAAAGCTGATGACTACTCGATAGTTCAATGTGCCATGATTTACGGCTTAGAACCGGGACTTCAACGACGTTTTGAACGTCATGGAGCATATGAGATGTTCCAGGAGTTGAAGTTAATATTCCAGAAGAATGCCCGGATTGAGAGATATGAAGTCTCCAATAAGTTCTATAGCTGCAAGATGGAGGAGAATAGTTCTGTCAGTGAGCATATACTCAAGATGTCTGGGTATTGTAATCACTTGATACAACTGGGAGTTACTCTTCCGGATGATAGCGTCATTGACAGAATTCTCCAATCACTTCCACCAAGCTACAAGAGCTTCGTGATGAACTATAATATGCAAGGGATGGATAAAACGATTCCCGAGCTCTTCGCAATGCTAAAGGCTGCGGAAGTAGAAATCAAGAAGGAGCATCAAGTGTTGATGGTCAACAAGACCACTAGTTTCAAGAAAAAGGGCAAAGGGAAGAAGGGGAACTTCAAGAAGAACAGCAAGCAAGTTGCTGCTCAAGAGAAGAAACCCAAATCTGGACCTAAGCCTGAAACTGAGTGCTTCTACTGCAAGCAGACTGGACACTGGAAGCGGAACTGCCCCAAGTATTTGGTGGATAAGAAGGATGGCAAGGTGAACAAAGGTATATGTGATATACATGTTATTGATGTGTACCTTACTAGAGCTCGCAGTAGCACCTGGGTATTTGATACTGGTTCTGTTGCTAATATTTGCTACTCGAAACAGGGACTACGGATTAAGCGAACACTAGCAAAGGACGAGGTGACGATGCACGTGGGAAATGGTTCCAAAGTTGATGTGATCGCGGTCGGCACGCTACCTCTACATCTACCGTTGGGATTAGGTTTAGACCTGAATAATTGTTATTTGGTGCCAGCGTTGAGCATGAACATTATTTCTGGATCTTGTTTGATGCGAGACGGTTATTCATTTAAATCAGAGAATAATGGTTGTTCTATTTATATGAGTAATATCTTTTATGGTCATGCACCCTTGAAGAGTGGTCTATTTTTGATGAATCTCGATAGTAGTGATACACATATTGATAGTATTGAAGCCAAAAGATGCAGAGTTGATAATGATAGTGCAACTTATTTGTGGCACTGCCGTTTAGGTCATATCGGTGTAAAGCGCATGAAGAAACTTCATACTGATGGACTTTTGGAACCACTTGATTATGAATCACTTGGTACTTGCGAACTGTGCCTCATGGGCAAGATGACCAAAACACCGTTCTCCGGTACTATGGAGAGAGCAACAGATTTTTTGGAAATCATACATACAGATGTATGTGGTCCGATGAATGTTGAAGCTCGTGGCAGATATCGTTATTTTCTCACCTTCACAGATGATTTAAGTAGATATGGGTATATCTACTTAATGAAGCATAAGTCTGAAACATTTGAAAAGTTCAAAGAATTTCAGAGTGAAGTTGAAAATCATCGTAACAAGAAAATAAAGTTTCTACCATCTGATCGTGGAGGAGAATATTTGAGTTACGAGTTTGGTCTACACTTGAAACAATGCGGAATAGTTTTGCAACTCACGCCACCCGGAACACCATAGCGTAATGGTGTGTCCGAACGTCGTAATCGTACTTTACTTGATATGGTGCGATCTATGATGTCTCTTACTGATTTACCGCTATCGTTTTGGGGTTATGCTTTAGAGACGGCCACATTCACATTAAATAGGGCACCATCAAAATCCATTGAGACGACACCTTATGAACTATGGTTTGGCAAGAAACCAAAGTTGTCGTTTCTTAAAGTTTGGGGCTGCGATGCTTATGTGAAAAAACTTCAACCTGATAAGCTCGAACCCAAATTGGAGAAATGTGTCTTCATAGGATACCCAAAGGAGACAGTTGGGTACACCTTCTATCACAGATCCGAAGTCAAGACATTCATTGCTAAGAATGGATCCTTTCTAGAGAAGGAGTTTCTCTCAAAAGAAGTGAGTGGGAGGAAAGTAGAACTTGATGAGGTAACTGTACCTACTCCTTTGTTGGAAATTAGTACATCACAGGAACCAGTTTCTGTGACGTCAAAACTAACTAGTGAGGAAGTTGATGATGATGATCATAGAACTTTAGATCAAGTTACTACAGAACCTCGTAGGTCAAACAGAATAAGATCTGCACCAGAGTGGTACGGTAATCCTATTCTGGAAGTCATGCTACTAGATCATGATGAACCTACGAACTATGAAGAAGCGATGGTGAGCCCAGATTCCGCAAAATGGCTTGAAGCCATGAAATCTGAGATGGGATCCATGTATGAGAACAAAATATGGACTTTGGTTGACTTGCCCGATGATCGGCAAGCAATTGAGAATAAATGGATCTTCAAGAAGAAGACTGACGCTGACGGTAATGTTACTGTCTACAAAGCTCGACTTGTTGCAAAAGGTTTTCGACAAGTTCAAGGGATTGACTATGATGAGACCTTCTCACCCGTAGCGATGCTTAAGTCTGTCCGAATCATGTTAGCAATTACCGCATTTTATGATTATGAAATTTGGCAAATGGATGTAAAAACTGCGTTCCTGAATGGGTTTCTGGAGGAAGAGTTGTATATGATGCAGCCAGAAGGTTTTATCGATCCAAAGGGAGCTAACAAAGTGTGCAAGCTCCAGCGATCCATTTATGGACTGGTGCAAGCCTCTCGGAGTTGGAATAAACGCTTTGATAGTGTGATCAAAGCATTTGGGTTTATACAGACTTTTGGAGAAGCCTGTATTTACAAGAAAGTGAGTGGGAGCTCTGTAGCATTTCTAATATTATATGTGGATGACATATTGTTGATTGGAAATGATATAGAATTTCTGGATAGCATAAAGGGATACTTGAATAAAAGTTTTTCAATGAAAGACCTCGGTGAAGCTGCTTACATATTGGGCATTAAGATCTATAGAGATAGATCAAAACGCTTAATTGGACTTTCACAAAGCACATACCTTGACAAAGTTTTGAAGAAGTTCAAAATGGATCAAGCAAAGAAAGGGTTCTTGCCTGTATTGCAAGGTGTGAAGTTGAGTAAGACTCAATGTCCGACCACTGCAGAAGATAGAGAGAAAATGAAAGATGTTCCCTATGCTTCAGCCATAGGCTCTATCATGTATGCAATGCTGTGTACCAGACCTGATGTGTGCCTTGCTATAAGTTTAGCAGGGAGGTACCAAAGTAATCCAGGAGTGGATCACTGGACAGCGGTCAAGAACATCCTGAAGTACTTGAAAAGGACTAAGGATATGTTTCTCGTATATGGAGGTGACAGAGAGCTCATCGTAAATGGTTACGTTGATGCAAGCTTTGACACTGATCTGGACGATTCTAAATCGCAAACCGGATACGTGTTTACATTAAACGGTGGAGCTGTCAGTTGGTGCAGTTCAAAGCAAAGCGTCGTGGCGGGATCTACATGTGAAGCGGAATACATAGCTGCTTTGGAAGCAGCCAATGAAGGAGTCTGGATGAAGGAGTTCATATCTGATTTAGGTGTCATACCTAGTGCATCGGTCCAATGAAAATCTTTTGTGACAATACTGGAGCGATTGCCTTAGCGAAGGAATCCAGATTTCACAAGAGAACCAAGCACATCAAGAGACGCTTCAATTCCATCCGGGATCTAGTCCAGGTGGGAGACATAGAGATTTGCAAGATACATACGGATCTGAATGTTGCAGACCCGTTGACTAAGCCTCTTCCACGAGCAAAACATGATCAGCACCAAGACTCCATGGGTGTTAGAATCATTACTGTGTAATCTAGATTATTGACTCTAGTGACAATGGGAGACTGAAGGAAATATGCCCTAGAGGCAATAATAAAGTTATTATTTATTTCCTTATATCATGATAAATGTTTATTATTCATGCTAGAATTGTATTAACCGGAAACATAATACATGTGTGAATATATAGACAAACAGAGTGTCACTAGTATGCCTCTACTTGACTAGCTTGTTAATCAAAGATGGTTATGTTTCCTAACCATGAACAAGGAGTTGTTATTTGATTAACGAGGTCACATCATTAGTTGAATGATCTGATTGACATGACCCATTCTGTTAGCTTAGCACCCGATCGTTTAGTATGTTGCTATTGCTTTCTTCATGACTTATACATGTTCCTATGACTATGAGATTATGCAACTCCCGTTTATCGGAGGAACACTTTGTGTGCTACCAAACGTCACAACGTAACTGGGTGATTATAAAGGTGCTCTACAGGTGTCACCGAAGGTACTTGTTGGGTTGGCGTATTTCGAGATTAGGATTTGTCACTCCGAATGTCGGAGAGGTATCTCTGGGCCCTCTCGGTAATGCACATCACTTAAGCCTTGCAAGCATTGCAACTAATGAGTTAGTTGCAAGATGATGTATTACGGAACGTGTAAAGAGACTTGCTGGTAACGAGATTGAACTAGGTATTGGATACCGACGATCGAATCTCGGGCAAGTAACATACCGATGACAAAGGGAACAACGTATGTTGTTATGCGGTCTGACCGATAAAGATCTTCGTAGAATATGTAGGAACCAATATGGGCATCTAGGTCCCGCTATTGGTTATTGACCGGAGACGTGTCTTGGTCATGTCTACATTGTTCTCGAACCGTAGGGTCCGCACGCTTAAGGTTTCGATGACAGTTATATTATGAGTTTATGTATTTTGATGTACCGAAGGTTGTTCGGAGTCCTGGATGTGATCACGGACATGACGAGAAGTCTCGAAATGGTCGAGACATAAAGATTGATATATTGGACGGATATATTTGGACACCGGAAAGGTTCCGGATGAGATTGGGACTATACCGGAGTTCCGGGAGGTTTCCAGAACCCCCCCGGTAGGTATATGGGCCTTATTGGGCCTTAGTGGAAAGTAGGGAGAAGGAGCAAAGGAGGGGGCGCCCCCCCCCCAAGCCCAATCCGAATTGGGAGGGGGGCCGGCCCCCCCTTTCCTTCTTCCCTCCCCTTTCTTCCTTCCCTCTCCTACTCCTAATAGGAAAGGGGGGCCAAACCTACTTGGAGTAGGTTTGCCCCCCCTAGGGCGCGCCTCCCCTCTTGGCCGGCCCCCTCCTCCTCTCCCCCTTTATATACGGAGGAGGGGGGCACCCCATAGACACAAAAATTGATCTTCGTGATCGTTCCTTAGCCGTGTGCGGTGCCCCCCTCCACGATATTACACCTCGGTCATATTGTAGCGGTGCTTAGGCGAAGCCCTGCGACAGTTGAACATCAAGATCGTCACCACGCCATCGTGCTGACGGAACTCCTCCCCAAGGCTTTGATGGATCGAAGCCCGGGGTGCGTCATCGAGCTGTACGTGTGTCAAGAACTCGGAGGTGCCGGAGTAACGGTGCTTGGATCGGTTGGACCAAGAAGACATACGACTACTTCCTCTATGTTGTGTCAACGCTTCCTCTTCGGTCTACGAGGGTACATAGACAACACTCTCCCCTCTCGTTGCCATATCATCACCATGATCTTGCGTGTGCGTAGGAAATTTTTTGAAATTACTACGTTCCCCAACATAGTTCGTCGAGGAGGCGTATTGATAGAGTTATGTCTGCAGGTATGTTGTCGTGGTATTCTCACGGGGGGTGTTTCAAGACGACATATGCCACAAGGGCTTAGTGTGAGGGTAAGACTGCTGCTGATAGGCCCGGGAGCGGGTATGCGAGTAGCACGCGGTGGTTTACCCAACTTCGGTGCTCTCCGGAGAGATAATACTCCTACTGCTGCATGTCTGAGTGTATCTATCTAGGGTGTACATCGGGCAGTACAAAGTGCTCCTGGAGCTGTATCTGGGATCAGTGCCAAGTGCATCTGATCTGGTATATGCATGCGTATGGCCGGCTCTAGTGTCCATGTATGGCCATGGCTTGTGGCCGTGAGTGGCCTTGTGGCCAAATGAATGTGGCTGTGGGAGTCCATCCCTTGGATGGATGGATGTGTGCCTTTATATAGGCATGGCTAGCTTACTATCTAAGCTATGTGGTGGTATGGGAGCAAGGCATGGTGGGTGTCATGCTTGTCCCCTGGATCTCTTCATAAATAGTGCCAGGGGACAAGTGACACTATACATGATGGCTGAGATGACACGTAAATAGTGCTCGGGTACGATTGTCTCGTCGGTGTCTTGTCGATGTCGTTTCGGGCTGCAGTCGGCAGTCGGCTGGTTGGCACAGTCGGCAGCCGGCTGGTTGGAGCAGTCGGCAGCCGGCAGCCGGCCGGACAGAGTAGTCGGACAGGGACCCGGTAGGAGCGGCCGGGCAGTCGGATTGAGGGGCTTTGCTAGCCCCGATGTCTTGAAATATCGTCTTGCCGTCTTCGGGGTACCCGTGGTCAATTACTCCGACAGTAGCCCCCAAGCCTCCGGGCAACTTGGCAAAGTTGCGCGGAGGATTTTTGGCGAGTGTTCATGGAAATGATCATGAAAAAAGACAAAGTTAGTCCATGCAGATATATCAAATGTTTGCTTTTAGCATTGTAAGTTTTATGGAGAGGGTGCCGACTCGGTTTTGTCCGAGCCCCCTTCTATCTTTTTCATGTCCCCTCCGCTCTTTGGCTTGTGCTCTCGCTAGTCGGACAGCCACTCTGCGGTCTGTGGCTGAGAGTGGGCCGCGGAGTGGAGCGTACAATACTCAGACTCTGGGAGCGAATTTAACCGAGTACATACTCATAAAGGAAACGGTCGGGTCACCCGGAGGGTTTTTCTTCCCGGACGTTTTTTCGCGTGGGTGGCCTCCAGCGTTCACTCTTGCCAGCCGGACAGCTGCTCTGCGGTCTGTGACTGAGAGTGGGCCTTTGGTACCGCGCACGCTACTAAGCCGTCTGCGGGAACTAACGTCTCAGGCCAAGCGGCCAGCCCCCGGGCCAACTCTGGCTGGCACCGGGGTGAACAGTAGTGCAACTGTAATAAAATGCGGAGATAGCCCCCGAGCATCGCTCGAGGTTATCCGTGCTTTCGCGGTGCAAAAAATATGTGGGTGAGGAGCTCACATTGATTTTCGTGTAGTCACGGTGGTCGAAGATAGCCGACGCGACTCAGCGCTCGTGGAGCGCGCCGGCGCATCCGCTGGGTGTAGCCCTCGAGCCCCCGGGTGCTCGAAGGGGGGTCCTAGCCGGTCAGGCTCGACCGGCCAAGTGGCGAGGTAACTTGCAGCGCCCGTTTCTTCTTTCTTCTCTTCTACCGGCTGCTGGCAGCCGCAGCCGGACAAAACTCTTCTCTTGTCTCTTGTTTTGTTTCTTACAATCTTTCGTGGGGGCGTGCCAGCGCACCCACTGGGTGTAGCCCCCGAGATTCGGGCCGACTGCTGATCAGTCGGGCCGGATCTCCTGGCGACTACTTTGTCTTCTCTCTCACGGGGGCGCGTCAGCGCACCCGCTGGGTGTAGCCCCCGAGATTCGGGCCGACTGCTGAGCAGTCGGGTAGGATCTCCCGGCAACTACTTTGTCTTCTCTCTGGCGGGGACGCGTCAGCGCACCCGCTGGGTGTAGCCCCCGAGATTCGGGCCGACTGTTGAGCAGTCGGGCCGGATCTCCCGGCAACTACTTTGTCTTCTCTCTGGCAGGGGCGCATCAGCGCACCCGCTGGGTGTAGCCCCTGAGATTCGGGCCGACTGCTGAGCAGTCGGGCCGGATCTCCCGGCAACTACTTTGTCTTCTCTATGGCGGGGGAGCGTCAGCGCACCCGCTGGGTGTAGCCCCCGAGATTCGGGCCGACTGCTGAGCAGTCGGGCCGGATCTCCCGGCAACTACTTTGTCTTCTCTCTGGCAGGGGCGCGTCAGCGCACCCGCTGGGTGTAGCCCCCGAGATTCGGGCCGACTGCTAAGCAGTCGGGTCGGATCTCCCGGCAACTACTTTGTCTTTTCTCTTTTTCTCTCCAGCCGGCTGTGCGTAGTCGGACTGGCTCGTTTCTTTTTTCTCAGCACCTGGCCACTTTCTCAGCCGGACGCGATGCTCTTTCTTTTCTTTTCTTTTTGCAGCTGGAGCCATATCCAGCCGGCATCTCTTTTTTTTTTCTTTTTTTACAGTCAGTCGGCTGGGCACCCGGCCACTTCTCTCTTTTCTCCCAGCTAGCCTTGAGCAGTCGGGCACAACTCCCTATTTTTTTGGCAGTCGGATTGGGCACTCGGCCTTTTTTCCCAGACAGTCGGCTCAGCTCCAGTCGGCCGACTCTTTCTTCTCTTTTTTTCTCCAGCCGGCACCCACTCCCCCTTTCTTTTGAATGAGCACCCGGCCGCGGCAGTTGAGCAACGCGAGTCGGCCTGGGAGTGCAGAGGGGCCAGGGGGCAGGACCGACCGGGTGGTGGCGGATCTGGCGGGCGGCGAAGCCGGCCATCCTGGTCGCGACGGAGAAGGCAGACGGCGGAGCCCCGAGCAGGCGCGGGAGACACGGCAGAGCCGGCCAGCGCAAGAGGCCGGGTCCGACTGGGGAGCCAGTCACGGGTGCCTGGAGGCGCGAGACAGGGCGGAGCCGCGGGCGCGCGGGAGCAGTCGGACCCGGACGCGGCAGGGCGGAAGCCGGTTGGAGGAGAAGGCAGGGCCGCGGCCCGGCCGCGGGTGAAGGCGGAGCTGGTCGCGGGGGCCGCGCCGCGCAGTTGCGAAGACGGGCGGAGCCGGACTCGGGAGTGGCCGGCGCGCGCGAACCCGGCAGTGGACCAGCAGCGGCGCGTGATGGTGCTGGCGGAGGTCAGCGGCCGCGGGAGGCCGGGTCCAAGGGCGGCAACAACTCGGGCGAGGAGGAGGGGTCGGAGGAGGCCGGCCCACGCACTGGATGTGGAGAGGAGCGCGGTGACGCGGACGACCCGGCCAGCGCGGGCATGCCGGAGGCCGGATGGCGGAGGAGGCCGGACCCGGCCAGGCAGAGGGCGGCATCGGGGAGCCCGGTCACGGGCAGCCGGCCTGCAGCGGCTCCTGGCTGGAGGCGGACCCGGCTAGCGGTGAGTCGGAGGCGGCGAGCGGCGGGGCAGGCACGCGAGGGGTGGAGCACCAGACGCGGGCGCGGTTGGACGGCCGCCGGGGAGCCGAGTCGCGCGGAAGCTTTATAGGCGGCCAAGGGTCGGAGGCGAGTTACCAGGGCGAGGCCGGCGGGTGTGGGGCGGAGCCGGCCAGTGGGAAGCCGGCGGCCGCAGGGTGGAGCAGTGCGGGGGCGCGAGGCCACGGGGAGGTGGAGCGATGCGGAGCCGTAGCCGGACACGGCTGCGGGCGCGAGGGGCCTGCACGGTGCGGCGGAGTTGTCCTGCAAGGTAGCTAGAGCGACGAGCGACGAGGAGCGGCGCCGATGCAGGGAGCACGACGACTGCCGCACGTGGTGGAGCACAGGGATTATATGGCCACAGTCCGGCCAATACACGAGCAAAGCAATACTGATGGCTTGTGTATGGGAAACATCCGAGTGGTTTACTGTGTAGTGGTATGGCTAATGGTTTGACCATTGTTGACTAGCATCTAGCTAGCTTGTCTAAATGATATTTGGAGGAGCCAAGGCGCGTTCCGACCGGAACAAGGCGCAACGCAGAGAGGAGCAGACGCGAGCGACGCGTGGATGGATGCGGCCGACCGAAGCGGGGTCCAGCGCGCGGCGCGCGTACGGTCGGGTGGCCGGAGTCGCAACGGTGGTGAAGAAGAGGGCGAGGCCGGCGAGGATGCGCCACCCCTCGCGGCTGCTCCGGGGGCGGGTCGATGTCGAGCCCCCGAGCGCTACCGGAGAGACGGCGCGACGCCACGGCGGAGGCGTGAAGAAAATAGGGTCCCTCCTGGACAGCGAAACCAGCAGCAGCGTGGTAGCATAGTAGTAGTACCGCCCCATGGTGGGCGCCAAATGTCGTGGTATTCTCACGGGGGGTGTTTCAAGACGACATATGCCACAAGGGCTTAGTGTGAGGGTAAGACTGCTGCTGATAGGCCCGGGAGCGGGTATGCGAGTAGCACGTGGTGGTTTACCCAGCTTCGGTGCTCTCCGGAGAGATAATACTCCTACTGCTGCATGCTGAGTGTATCTATCTGGGGTGTACATCGGGCAGTACAAAGTGCTCCTGGAGCTGTATCTGGGATCAGTGCCAAGTGCATCTGATCTGGTATATGCATGCACATGGCCGGCTCTAGTGGCCATATATGGCCATGGCTTGTGGCCGTGAGTGGCCTTGTGGCCAAATGAATGTGGCCGTGGGAGTCCATCCCTTGGATGGATGGATGTGTGCCTTTATATAGGCATGGCTAGCTTACTATCTAAGCTATGTGGTGGTATGGGAGCAAGGCATGGTGGGTGTCATGCTTGTCCCCTGGGTCACTTCATAAATAGTGCCAAGGGACAAGTGACACTATACATGATGGCTGAGATGACACGTAAATAGTGCTCGGGTATGATCGTCTCGTCGATGTCTTGTCGATGTCGTTTCGGGCTGCAGTCGGCAGTCGGCTGGTTGGCACAGTCGGCGGCCGGCTGGTTGGAGCAGTCGGCAGCCGGCAGCCGGCCGGACAGAGCAGTCGGACGGGGAGCCGGCAGGAGCGGCCGGGCAGTCGGATTGAGGGGCTTTGCTAGCCCCGATGTCTTGAAATATCGTCTTGCCGTCTTCAGGGTACCCGTGGTCAATTACTCCGACATATGTTGACGGGGCGCCCTGAAGATGAGATGCCCGGGTCTGCAGGCGATATGCTGCAAGAGCTTTCACAACTGCATGAACAAGCTCGGCAGGTGATGCAGGGTATGGCCTAGGCTTTGTGGCTGTCCGCTTCCCTGCCAGGAGGCATGGGCGAACTTGTAGAGATGCTTAAAGGAGCATGGTGGCGCTTCCGACTATGGAAGATATCAGCTTGCTGGCAAGGTGCGAGAGAAGCTTGGGCCATGGTGAAGACGCGATACACCAAGGCTGACTCGAACCATATGGCTGAAGTCGGACCGGCTGGGCCAGATGGACAAGAGATACCCATTAGTTTAGTATATGATCAAGTAGCATTAGCTGCAAAGTATTCCCAGCAGGATTGTAAGCTAGACAGCCTGTTGGATGGTATAGAGGAAGAGTACAACCAGTCAGTATGATTATGTAATTTTGAATGGGCCCGTGTACTTTCTAGCCGGATTGAAAATCATTTGTCATGGCCGAACTTTTCGCTTCAGCCCCCGGATCCGACAGTCCGGGGTGTATCCGAATACCCACATAGTTATGAAAAACCGGGGCATGCGTGGAAACCAGGCGTAGGGGTCATAAGTGCGTGAACAGACAAGTACCCAACTAGTTATGTCATATTACATGGATAGTAAGAAACATCTTCCAGAGAGAATAGTTCCGTTAGGGGTTCCTTTCTCTGGGTATGCATGCATCGATGTGCATGTCCGAACTGCGAGCGAAAGTGCAGGAAACAAAACATCTGGGTATTTTCGTTGTTAGGAACGAGAACATCTTTTGTTCACCGACCGAATATTCCCTTAAGAACGCTAGCTTTCGGTTTCACCCAGTCTGAGGTACACATCCGGCTCAACCGGCAGTAACAATCACAGAGGTGCTCCCCTTATGCCCTAGCCAAATTAACGGGAACGTAGGGCATAAATACAAGAGCCAGGCAACCCAGCATGGCCAAAACTTAAGTCATATCGATGCATATAATGGTGAAGAAAAGGCACATATGGAAAGAAAAATGCATATGTGGCTTGGCAAGAAGCCATTAAAGTGATTATATATATAACTTCCGAATAGGAAGCCCCCAGGCATAGTGCCCGCGCATAATGCGGCTGGAGTGCTCAGGGCATCCGTACAATTTTAAGGCTGTATGTATATAAAAAAAGGAAGAAAAAAAGGCGAGAAAGGAGGAAAAGGAACATAATCGAAGAGGCGGAGACGAGGAGACGAACACTAGGTTCGGTGCTAGGCGTAGAACTCCGGAGTCTGGCCGTGTTCCATGGGAGTCTGTTGTCAGAGGCGTTGCACAAACGGTATGCTCCTCCAGTGAGAACTTTATAAATGATGAAGGGACCCTCCCACTTGGGTTTGAGCTTGTCCTTCTTCTTCTCAGGTAGGCGTAGAACGAGTTCGCCAATGTTATAAGTTTTGGCCCGTACTTCTCTGCTTTGATACCTTCGAGCCTGTTGCTGATAGAATGCGGAACGGGCTTTAGCGACATCACGCTCCTCCTCCAAAGCATCTAAGTTGTCCTGCCGATCTAGCTCGGCTTCCTTCTCTTCATACATGCGCACGCGAGGTGAGTCATGAATTATATCGCAGCGCAGCACTGCTTCTGCGCCGTACACCATAAAAAATGGTGTGTATCCGGTGGTGCGATTCGGCGTGGTCCGCAACCCCCAGAGTACGGAGTCGAGTTCCTCGACCCAATGTGTGTCTGGTTCCTTCAAGGATCGCACTTGTCTGGGTTTGATGCCGCTCATAATAGGTCCATTTGCATGTTCGACCTGACCGTTTGTTTGGGGGTGATAGACAGAGGCGTAGTCGAGCTTAATGCCCATTTTGCTACACCAGGATTTCACCTCCTCGTCTGTAAAATTTGAGCCGTTGTCGGTGATAATACTATGAGGGACACCGTAACGGTGTACAACCTCCGATATGAAGTCTATCACTGGTCTGGATTCGGCCGTTTTAACTGGTTTGGCTTCTATCCATTTGGTGAATTTGTCCACCATGACCAATAAGTATTTTTTTCTTATGGCTTCCTCCTTTGAGGGGTCCCACCATATCCAGCCCCCAGACCACGAAGGGCCAAGTTATGGGGATTGTTTGGAGAGCGGTGGGGGGCATATGGCTCTGATTGGCAAATAGTTGACAACCAACGCAATGTTGGACAAGGTCCTGTGCGTCCGCCTGGGCTATCGGCCAGTAGAATCCTGTCCAGAAGGCCTTGCTTACGAGAGCTCAGGCTTCCGCGTGGTGCCCGCCTAGTCCGGAATGGATTTCGGCTAAGAGCTGCCGCCCTTCCTCCTCGGAGATGCATCATTGGAGCACTCCGGTGGCGCTCTTCTTGTAGAGTTCTCCTTCATGGACTTTTTAGGCTTTAGAGCGTCGCACGATGCAGCGTGCCTCGCTTTGGTCCTCGGGGAGCTCCTGCCTATTAAGGTAGGCCAAGAAGGGCTCGGTCCACGGGGCGATGACAGCCATTATTTCATGGGCCGAAGATGTTATTTCGGTGGCAGAGTCTCCAATTACGTCAGAAGGTTCAGAAGTTGGGGTTGTGTTCAGAGTCGGACTAATGGTGTCGGACTCCCCTTCCCATGCCACGGACGGTTTGAACAATCTTTCTAAGAAGATGTTGGGTGGTACGGGGTCGCGTCTAGCGCCGATGCGGGCGAGGATATCGGCCGCTTGGTTGTTTTCTCTAGCCACATGGTGGAATTCGAGCACCTCGAACCGAGCTGACATTTTGAGGACGACATTGCGATAGGCTGTCATTTTCGGATCCTTGGCGTCAAAGTCTCCGTTTACCTGAGATATTGCAAGGTTCGAGTCCCCGCGCACTTCGAGGCGTTGAATGCCCATGGAGACTGCCATCCGAAGACCATGCAACAGAGCTTCGTATTCGGCTGCATTGTTGGAGTCTGTGAATAATATTTGGAGGACGTACTGTACCGTGTCTCCGGTGAGGGATGTCAGGACGACACCCGCTCCTAATCCGGCCAGCATTTTGGAGCCGTCGAAATGCATGATCCAATTTAGGGAGTTCGGCTTCTGTCCATTCGGCGATGAAGTCAGCCAGTACTTGCGACTTAATGGCCCGTCGTGGTTTGTATGTTATGTCGAACGGAAGGAGCTAAGTAGCCCATTTAGCAATTCGGCCTGTTGCATCGCGGTTATTTATTATGTCATTGAGTGGAACTTCGGAGGCTACCGTGATCGAACACTCTTGAAAGTATTGTCGTAGTTTCCGGGATGCCATGAAGACCGCATACGCTATCTTTTGATAGTGTGGGTACCGAGATTTACATGGAGTGAGGACAGTGGACACGTAATATACCGACTTTTGGAGTGGGAACTTGTGTCCGTCTGCCTCTCGTTCGACGACGAGCACTGCGCTCACAACTAGGTTTGTTGCGGCTATGTATAATAGCATGGGTTCGCCCATATTTGGCACGGTCAGGACTGGGGTGGTGGCCAAGAGTGCCTTTATTTCTTAGTCCGGCCGTGGCCGCATCCGTCCACTCGAAGTGTTCGGTGCATCGAAGAAGGCGATACAAGGGTAGTGCCTTTTCTCCTAAGCGGGAGATAAAGCGGCTTAAGGCAGCCACACATCCAGTTAGTTTCTGGATCTGCTTGAGGTCTATTGGGATAGCCAACTGTGACAGAGCTCGGATTTTTGCCGGATTGGCTTCAATTCCTCTATTGGAAACGATGAAGCCGAGCAATTTTCCAGAGGGTACTCCGAAGACACACTTCTCCGGGTTGAGCTTGATGTCGTATGTTCGGAGATTATCGAACATAAGCCTCAAGTTGTCTATTAAGGTTTCGACGTGTCTTGTTTTGATGACCACATCGTCTACGTAGGCCTCTACTGTCTTGCCGATTTGTTTTTCCAGGCATGTCTGAATCATGTGTTGATAGGTTGCGCCGACGTTTTTTAGCCCAAAGGGCATGGTGTTGGAACAGAAGGGGCCGTACGGGGTGATGAAGGCTGTTGCAGCCTGGTCGGACTCCGCCGTCTTGATTTGATGGTATCCGGAGTATGCGTCGAGGAAACACAATGAATCATGTCCTGCGGTGGCATCGATTATCTGATCAATGCGGGGGAGGGGGAAGGGATCCTTAGGGCAAGCTTTATTGAGGTCTTTGAAATCGACACATAAGCGCCAGGATTTGTCCTTTTTTGGTACCATTACCAGGTTTGCTAGCCAATCCGGATGTTTTATGTCTCTGATGAATCCGGCTTCGAGTAGCTTGGCTAGCTCTTATCCCATGGCTTGCCGCTTAGGCTCTGAGAAGCGCCTAAGAGTCTGCTTGACTGGCTTGTATCCTTTTAGTATATTGAGGCTGTGTTCGGCTAGCCTGCGTGGGATGCCCGGCATGTCTAAAGGATGCCAGGTGAAAATATCCCAATTTTCGCGCAGGAAGTCTCGCAGTGCGACGTCTATTGTGGGGTTCAGCTGTGTCCCTATGGAAGCTGTCTTTGAAGGATCTGTTGGGTGGACCTAGAATTTGACTATCTCGTCCGCTGGCTTGAAGGAGGTGGATTTAGATCGCTTGTCGAGTATCACGTCGTCTCTGTCCCCTGTTGCTCGTAGTGTTGTCAGCTCTTCGTTCGCGAGGGCTTCTGATAATGCCACCAGGGCGAGGGCGGCAGTTTTATTTTCGGTGTGGAGTGCGATGTCCGGATCACTAGCTAGAGTGATGATTCCATTGGGCCCGGGCATTTTGAGCTTCATGTACCCGTAATGGGGTATAGCCTGAAAACTCGTGAATGCGCCCCGCCCTAAGAGGGCGTGGTATCTGCTGCTAAACGGGGCTACATGGAATGTAATTTCTTCGGACCTGTAATTTTCCGGCGTGCAGAATACCACATCCAGTGTGATTTTTCCCGTGCATAATGCCTCTCGACTAGGGATGATTCCCCTGAAGGTAGTGCTGCTTCGTTCAATGCGGCTCTTGTCAATTTCCATCTTGTTGAGGGTTTCCTCATAGATGAGGTTTAGTCCGCTTCCACCGTCCATGAGCACTTTAGTAAGCCTGAAGCCATCAATGATTGGGCTAAGGACCAAAGCGGCTGGTGCTCGGACTGTCCGGAATTGGGGTTCGTCACTGGCATTGTAGGTTATAGCCGTGTCATTCCATGGGTTTATTGTTGCCATGTGGCAAACTTCTGCGAGGCTGCGCTGAGCTCGCTTTCGCCTATTATTTGAGGTGAAAGACTCGAAGACTGTAAATACCGCATTGTTGTCTCCGGCGGGATGTTTTATGAGATCTTCACCGCTCTTTGCCACCTGCTAGAGTATCCAACATGCTTTAAGGCTATGCTTTGGCATAGTATCTAGTGTGCTATGAATCTTGCACGGCCCGTTTAGCCATTCTTCCAATACGGTTCCGTGCCTTGTGGCGGGTTTTATTTTTTTGGTACTTGAATCGGGTGACTTATGAGAGTTTACCCTTTTAGTTCGGACAGGGGATTTGGCTAGAGCCGGACTGTCCCAGAAACTTGTTTGGGTTTTCCAAGCGCTTTCCATCGTGCAGTACTTTTGCACTATGGCCGCTAAGTCAGCGAAGTGTACTATGTCACGGCGGCTTATAGCATTGAGAATCCCTTTGTCCATGCAATTTTTGCAAAAGAGGGAGATTGCATCTACCTCGCGACAGTCCTTGACCCTGTTTATCACAAGGAGGAATCTGGCCCAGTAGTGATGTACTGTTTCTTGGGGCTCTTGTCTGATATGGGAAAGATTGGATAAATCAGGGTGGGTGGGTGGATTTGAGTCTGAATCCCGACCCGATCTGAGATCCAGGGGCAAAGAAGCTTCCGAGCTTGATGGCTCGGGTTCTGGGGCATTGCCCAACTTCTTCGGCCCGCCCCCCGATCCTGAGTCCGGGACCGGGGTCATGTCCTCCCGCGAGCGGGTGTCCGGCTCGAAGAGCTCGGAAATCCGGACATAGTTCGTCCTCAAAGTGGAGGAAGAATTAAGATGATGCTCTTCCACTACCGCTATATCATGGGTGACCGGTGGAGAGTGAATCTCCCTTTGATCGGGTTTAAGCCCGATCCGGTCATAGTCCGTAGCGACGCCCAGGGCGGTGATGCGATCTAAGATCTCATTGAGGGATAAGAGCTCCATTGGATCCATCTGTTCGGAGAATTCCGAATCAACGTGGAGGCTATTTTTAATGACTTGAGAAGTCATTGTCGGCGCAATAGCCGTTCGGGCGGTCATAACGAGGCCGCCCAGCCGGAGAGTTTGGCCTAAAGCCAGGCTTCCCCAGGCGGTGATGTTGTCTTTGACAACGAGACGAGCCATCAAGCCTTATCGTGACGACACAGAGGAACTCTCAATGAAAGCACCAATGTCGGTGTCAAAAACGGCGGATCTCGGGTAGGGGGTCCCGAACTGTGCGTCTAAGGCTAATGGTAATAGGAGACTGGGGACACGATGTTTACCCAGGTTCGGGCCCTCTCGATGGAGGTAATACCCTACTTCCTGCTTGATTGATCTTGATGATATGAGTATTACAAGAGTTGATCTACCACGAGATCAGAGAGGCTAAACTCTAGAAGCTAGCCTATGGTATGAATATTGATGATGATCGTGAGTCCTACAGACTAAACCCTCCGGTTTATATAGACACCGGAGGGGGGCTAGGATTACACAGAGTCGGTTTACAGAGGAGGAGACCTACACTCGGATCGCCAAGCTTGCCTTCCACGCCAAGGAGAGTCCCATCTGGACACTGGATGAAGTCTTCCATCTTGTATCTTCATAGTACAATAGTCCGGCCAAAGTATATAGTCCGGATGTCCGGATACCCCCTTATCCAGGACTCCCTCCGGCGGTGGAAAAGCAGATTGGATCTCCCTAGGGAAAATCCTAGGGAGACTTGCTCCCCAAGCCAAGAAGGTGGAGGATTGCCTCCCAAGCCAGGTGGAGGCGCCCCACCTCCCCAAATAATGTGGGCAAGGGTGTGGGGGCGCACCACCCCTTAGTGGGCTGGATTGCTCCTTCCCCTTTGGCCCATGAGGCCCTCCAACACTTGTCGGGGCTCCCGAAACACCTTTCGGTCATGCTGGCCATAGCCTGGTACACCCGGAACACTTCCGGACTCCAATACCCTTCGTTCAATATATCAATCTTCACCGCCGGACCATTCCGGAACTCCTCGTGACGTCCGGGATCACATCCTGGACTCTGAACAACCTTCGGTAACCACATACTATTTCCCATAACAACTCTAGCGTCACCGAACCTTAAGTGTGTCGACCCTACGGGTTCGGGAACCATGTAGACATGACCGAGACACCTCTCCGGCCAATAACCAATAGCGGGATCTGGATACCCATATTGGCTCCCACATGTTCCACGATGATCTCATCGGATGAACAACGATGTCAAGGATTCAGGCAATCCCGTATACAATTCCCTTTGTCTATCGGTATGTTACGTGCCCGAGATTCGATCGTCGGTATCCCAATACCTCGTTCAATCTCGTTACCGGCAAGTCACTTTACTCGTTCCGTAATGCATGATCCTGTGACTAACTACTTAGTCACATTGAGCTCATCATGATGATGCATTACCGAGTGGGCCCAGAGATACCTCTCTGTCATACGGAGTGACATATCCCAGTCTCGATTCGTGCCAACCCAACAGACACTTTCGGAGATACCTGTAGGTCACCTTTATAGCCACCCAGTTACGTTGTGACGTTTGGTACACCCAAAGCATTCCTACGGTATCCAGGAGTTGCACAATCTCATGGTCTAAGGAAATGATACTTGACATCAGAAAAGCTTTAGCAAACGAACTACACGATCTTGTGCTATGCTTAGGATTGGGTCTTGTCCATAACATCATTCTCCTAATGATGTGATCCCGTTATCAATGACATCCAATGTCCATGGTCGGGAAACCATAACCATCTATTGATCAACGAGCTAGTCAACTATAGGCTCACTAGGGACATGTTGTGGTCTATATATTCACACATGTATATTATGGTTTCCAGTTAATACAATTATAGCATGAACAATAGACAATTATCATGAACAAGGAAATACAATAATAACCATTTTATTATTGCCTCTAGGGCATATTTCCAACAGTCTCCCACTTGCACTAGAGTCAATAATCTAGTTCACATCACTATGTGATTGTAATGAATTCAACACCCATTGGGTTTGATCATATCTCGCTTGTGAGAGAGGTTATTAGTCAACGGGTCTGAATCTTTCAGATCCATGTGTGCTTTACAAATCTCTATGTCATCTTGTAGATGCAGCTACCACGCGCTATTTGGAGCTATTCCAAATAACTGCTCTACTATACGAATCCGGTTTACTACTCAGAGTCATCCGAATTAATGTCAAAGATTGCATCAACGTAACCCTTTACGACGAACTCTTTTGCCACCTCCATAATCGAGAAAATTTCTTAGTCCACTAGTTACTAAGGATAAGTTTGACCACTGTCATGTGATCCATTCCTGGATCACTCTTGTACCCCTTGACTGACTCATGGCAAGGCACACTTCATGTGCGGTACTCAGCATAGCATATTGTAGAGCCTACGGCTAAAGCATAGGGGATGACCTTCGTCCTTTCTCTCTCTTCTACCATGGTCAGGTCTTGAGTCTTACTCAATACTCACACCTCATAACACAGCCAAGAACTCCTTCTTTGCCGATCTATTTTGAACTCCTTCAAAATCTTGTCACGGTGTGTATTCGTTTCAAAGTACTATCAAGCGATCTTGATCTATCCTTATAGATCTTGATGCTTATTGTTCAAGCAGCTTAATCTAGGTTTTCCATTGAAAAACACTTTTCAAATAACCATTTATGCTTTCCAGAAATTCTACATCATTTCCGATCAACAATATGTCAACAACATATACTCGTCAGAAATGCTATAGTGCTCCCACTCACTTCTTTGGAAATACAAGTTTCTCATAAACTTTGTATAAATCCAAAATCTTTGATCATCTCATCAAAGCGTATATTCCAACTCCGAGATGCTTACTTCAGTCCTTAGAAGGATTGCTGGAGCTTTGCATACTTGTTAGCATCTTTCAGGATTGACAAAACCTTCTGGTTGTATCATATACAACTTTTCCTCAAGAAAATTGTCGAGGAAACAATGTTTTGACATCCTATCTACAAGATTTCATAAATAACGCAGTAACTGCTAATATAATTCCAATAGACTCTTAGCATCGCTACGAATGAGAAAGTCTCGTCGCAGTCAACTCCTTGAACTTGTCAGAAAACATCTTAACGACAAGTCGAGCTTTCTTAATGGTGATACTTACCATCATTGTTTGTCTTCCTTTTAAAATCCATATGTACCCAACAGCCTTACGACCATCAAGTAGTTCTTCCAAAGTCTATACTTTGTTTTCATACATGGATCCTCTCTCAGATTTTATGGCCTCGAGCCATTCGTCGGTATCCGGGCCCACCATCGCTTCTCCATAGCTCGTAGGTTCATTGTTGTCTAGCAACATGACCTCTAAGATAGGATTACGTACCACTCTGGAGTAGTACGTATCTTTGTCGACCTACGAGTTTTGGTAGTGACTTGATCCGAAGTTTCATGATCAATATCATCAGCTTCCACTTCAATTGGTGTAGGCGCCACAGGAACAACTTCCTGTGCCCTGCTACACACTAGTTGAAGTGATGGTTCAATAACCTCATCAAGTCCCCACCATCCTCCCACTCAATTTTTTCGAGAGAAACTTTTCCTCGAGAAAGGATCCGATTCTAGAAACAATCCCTTTTGCTTCCGGATCTGAGACATGAGGTATACCCAACTGTTTTTGGGTGTCCTATGAAGATGCATTTATCCGCTTTGGGTTCGAGCTTATCAGCCTGAAACTTTTTCACATAAGCGTCGCAGACCCAAACTTTTTAAGAAATGACAGCTTAGGTTTCTCTAAACCATAGTTCATATGGTGTCATCTTAATGGAATTGTGTGGTGCCCTATTAAAGTGAATGCAGTTGTCTCTAATGCCTAACCCATAAACGATAGTGTTAATTCGATAAGAGACATCATGGTATGCACCATATCCAATAGGGTGCAGTTATGATGTTCGGACACACCATCACACTATGGTGTTCCAGGCGGTATTAGTTGTGAAACAATTTTCACAATGTCTTAATTGTGTGCCAAACCCGTAACTTAGATATTCATCTCTATGATCATATCATAGACATTTTATCCTCTTGTCACGACGATCTTCAACTTCACTCTGAAATTACTTCAACCTTTCAATAATTCAGACTTGAGTTTCATCAAGTAAATATACTTAGCATCTACTCAAATAATCTGTGAAGTAAGAACATAACGATATCCACTGCGTGCCTCAACACTCATTGGACTGCACACATCAAAATGTATTACTTCCAACAAGTTGCTTTCTTGTTCCATCTTACTGAAAACGAGGCCTTTCAGTCATCTTGCCCATGTGGTATGATTTGCATGTCTCAAGTGATTCCAAATCAAGTGAGTCCAAACGATCCATCTGTATGGAGTTTCTTCATGCATATATACCAATAGACATGGTTCGCATGTCTCAATCTTTTCAAAACGAGTGAGTCCAAAGATCCATCAACATGGAGCTTCTTCATGCGTTTTATACCAGTATGACTCAAATGGCAGTGCCACAAGTATGTGGTACTATCATTACTATCTTATATCTTTTGGTATGAACATGTGTATCACTACGATCGAGATTCAATAACCATTCATTTTAGGTGCAAGACCGTTGAAGGTATTATTCAAATAAACAGAGTAACCATTATTCTCCTTAAATGAATAACTGTATTGCGATAAATATAATCCAATCATGTCTATGCTCAACGCAAACACCAAATAACAATTATTTAGGTTTAACACCGATCCTGATGGTAGAGGGAGCGTGCGATGTTTGATCACATCAACCTTGGAAATACTTCCAACACATATCGTCACCTCGCCTTTAGCTAGTCTCCGTTTATTCTGTAGCCTTTTATTTCGAGTTACTAACACTTAGCAACTAAACTGGTATCTATTACCATGGTGCTACTAGGAGTACTAGTAGAGTACACACTAATATAATGTATATCCAATATACTTCTGTCGACCTTGCCAGCCTTCTCATCTACCAAGTATCTAGGGTAGTTCTGCTTCAGTGACCGTTCCCTCATTACAGAAGCACTTAGTCTCGGGTTTGGGTTCAACCATGGGTTTCTTCACTAGAGCAGCAACTGATTTTCCATTTCATGAAGTATCCCTTCTTGCCCTTTCCCTTCTTGAAACTAGTGGTTTTACTAACCATCAACAATTGATGCTCCTACTCGATTTCTGCTTTCGCGGTGTCAAACATCGTGAATTGCTCAAGGATCATCGTGTCTATCCCTGATATGTTATAGTTCATCACGAAGCTCTAATAGCTTGGTGGCAGTGACTATGGAGAACCATCACTATCTCATCTTTAACTCCCACTCGATTCAAGTGATTGTAGTACTCAGACAATCTGAGCACATGCTCAATGATTGAGCTTTTCTCCCTTAGTTTGCAGGTTAAGAAACTTGTCGGAGGTCTCATACCTCTTGACATGGGCACGATCCTGAAATCCTAATTTCAGCTCTTGGAACATCTCATATGTTCTGCGATGTTTCAAAAATGTCTTCGGTGCCTCAATTCTAAACTGTTTAACATTACGCACTGAACTATCACGTAGTCATCAAAACGTGTATGTCAGATGATCACAACATCCACAGACGACGTTTCAGGTTTAGCACACCGAGCGGTGCATTAAGGACATAAGCCTTCTACGCAGCAATAAGGACAATACTCAGTTTACGGACCCAGTCCGCATAATTGCTACTATCAACTTTCAACTAAATTTTCTCTAGGAACATATCTAAAACAGTAGAACTAAAGTGCAAGCTACGACATAATTTGCAAAGTCCTTTTTACTATGTTGGTGATAATTAAGTTCATCTAATGAACTCCCACTCAGATAGACATCCCTCTAGTCATCTAAGTTATACATGATCCGAGTCAACTAGGCCGTGTCCGATCATCACGTGAGACGGACTAGTCATCATCGGTGAACATCTCCATGTTGATCGTATCTACTATACGACTCATGTTCGACCTTTTGGTCTCTTGTGTTCCGAGGCCATGTCTGTACATGCTAGGCTCGTCAAGTCAACCTAAGTGTTTCGCGTGTGTAAATCTGGCTTACACCCGTTGTATGTGAACGTTAGAATCTATCACACCCGATCATCACGTGGTGCTTCGAAACAACGAACCTTCGCAACGGTGCACAGTTAGGGGGAGCACTTTCTTTAAATTTTATGAGGGATCATCTTATTTATGCTACTGTCGTTCTAAGCAAATAAGATGCAAAAACATGATAAACATCTCAAGCAATCAAATAGTGACATGATATGGCCAATATCATTTTGCTCCTTTTGATCTCCATCTTTGGGGCGCCATGATCATCATCGTCACCGGCATGACACCATGATCTCCATCATCATGATCTCCATCACCGTGTCTTCATGAAGTTGTCTCGCCAACTATTACTTCTACTACTATGGCTAACGATTTAGCAATAAAGTAAAGTAATTACATGGTGTTATTCAATGACACGTAGGTCATACAATAAATTAAGACAACTCCTATGGCTCCTGCCGGTTGTCATACTCATCGACATGCAAGTTGTGATTCCTATTACAAGAACATGATCAACCTCATACGTCACATATATATCATTCATCACATCCTTTGGCCATATCACATCACACGGCATATGCTGCAAAAACAAGTTAGACGTCCTCTAATTGTTGTTGCAAGTTTTTACGTGGCTGCTATAGGTTTCTAGCAAGAATGTTTCTTACCTACGCCAAAACCACAACGTGATATGCCAATTGCTATTTACCCTTCATAAGGACCCTTTTCATCGAATCCAATCCGACTAAAGTGGGAGAGACAGACACCCGCTAGCCACCTTATGAAACTAGTGCATGTCAGTCGGTGGAACCTATCTCACGTAAGCATACGTGTAAGGTCGGTCCGGGCCGCTTCATCCCATGATGCTTCCGAATCAAGGTAAGACTAGTATTGGCAAGTAAATTGACAAAATTTACGCCCACAACTTGTGTTCTACTCGTGCATAGAAACTACGCATAGACCTAGCTCATGATGCCACTGTTGGGGAACGTAGCAGAAATTCAAAATTTTCTACGAATCACCAAGATCAATCTATGGAGTGACTAGCAACGAGAGAGAGGGGAGTGCATCTTCATACCCTTGAAGATCGCGATACGGAAGCGTTGCAAGAACGCGGATGAAGGAGTCGTACTCATAGCGATTCAGATCGCGGTTGATTCTGATCTAAGCACCGAACAACGGCGCCTCCGCGTTCAACACACGTACAGCCTGGGGACGTCTCCTCCTTCTTGATCCAGCAAGGGAAGAGGAGAAGTTGAGGGAGAACTCCGACAACACGACGGCGTGGTGGTGATGGAGCTCGTGGCTCTCCGGCAGGGCTTCGCCAAGCACTACGGAGGAGGAGGAGGTGTTGGAGGAGGGAGGGGCTGCGCCAGGGGAAGGGTACGGCTGCCCTCTCTGTCCCTCACTATATATAGGGGCAAGAGGAGAGGGGGAGGCGCCCTAGGGTTTCCCCTAGGGGCGGCGGCCAAGCAGATTGGATCTCCCTAGGGAAAATCCTAGGGAGACTTGCCCCCCAAGCCAAGAAGGTGGAGGATTGCCTCCCAAGCCAGGTGGAGGCGCCCCACCTCCCCAAATAACGTGGGAAAGGGTGTGGGGCCGCACCACCCCTTAGTGGGCTGGTTTGCCCCTTCCCCTTTGGCCCATGAGGCCCTCCAACACTTGCCGGGGCTCCCGAAACACCTTTCGGTCATGCTGGCCATAGCCTGGTACCCCCGGAACACTTCCAGACTCCAATACCCTTCATTCAATATATCGATCTTCACCGCCGGACCATTCCGGAACTCCTCGTGATGTCCGGGGTCACATCCGGGACTCCGAACTACCTTCGGTAACCACATACTATTTCCCATAACAACTCTAGCGTCACCGAACCTTAAGTGTGTCGACCCTACGGGTTTGGGAACCATGCAGACATGACCTAGACACCTCTCCGGACAATAACCAATAGTGGGATCTGGATACCTATATTGGCTCCCACATGTTCCACGATGATCTCATCGGATGAACCACGATGTCGAGGATTCAGTCAATCCCGTATACAATTCCCTTTGTCTATCGGTATGTTACTTGCCCGAGATTCGATCGTCGGTATCCCAATACCTCGTTCAATCTCGTTATCGGCAAGTCACTTTACTCGTTCCGTAATGCATGATCCCGTGACTAACTACTTAGTCACATTTAGCTCATCATGATGATGCATTACCGAGTGGTCCCAGAGATACCTCTCCGTCATACGGAGTGACAAATCCTAGTCTCAATTCGTGCCAACCCAACAGACACTTTCGGAGATACCTATAGTGCACCTTTATAGCCACCCAGTTACATTGTGACATTTGGTACACCTAAAGTATTCCTACGGTATCCGGGAGTTGCACAATCTCATGGTCTAAGGAAATGATAATTGACATTAGAAAAGCTTTAGCAAACGAACTACACGATCTTGTGCTATGCTTAGGATTGGGTCTTGTCCATCACATCATTCTCCTAATGTTGTGATCCTGTTATCAATGACACCCAATGTCCATGTTCAGGAAACCATAACCGTCTATTGATCAACGAGCTAGTCAACTAGAGGCTCAGTAGGGACATGTTGTGGTCTATATATTCACCCATGTATATTACGGTTTCAGTTAATACAATTATAGCATGAACAATAGATAATTATCATGAACAAGGAAATACAATAATAACCATTTTATTATTGCCTCTAGGGCATATTTCCAACAACACGGTCATAATGCTAAGCTAACGGATGGGTCATGTCCATCGCATCATTCTCATAATGATGTCATCCCATTCATGAAATGACAACACATGTATATGGTTAGGAAATATAACCATCTTTGATTAACGAGCTAGTCAACTAGAGGCATACTAGGGACTATATATTTTGTCTATGTATTCACACATGTACTAAGTTTCTGGTTAATACAATTCTAGCATGAATAATAAACATTTATCATGAATTAAGGAAATAAATAATAACTTCATTATTGCCTCTAGGACATATTTCCTTCAAGTGGCCGGAGGAGCAATCAAAGTACTAATAAATCATTATTATTACTATTATAAAAATCACACAATTTGGTATTTTCTTGTGACATCGTGACTACGCAAACAAAATTGCAAGCAAACAACAGATCTGACGTGAAAAAGACAAACGAAAATAAGGCAAATAAAAAGGCAAATATTTTTGTGCTTTTCGCAAAAATCTTTTAGAAGCGGGGGAGATAAAAATGACAAATAATGTAAATTGCAAGGAGATGATATTTGTCATTAGGAACCTAATAGATGTTGATGATGTCTCCGCGCCAACGGCGCTAGGAATTCTTCCTGATTGCTTGTATATGAGTTGGTATTTCCCCGAAGAGGAGAGGATGACGCAGCACAACAACGGTAAGTATTTCCCTCAGTTATGAAACCAAGTTTATCAGTCCAATAGGAGAACCAAGCAACACTATGTAAATGAATCCTGCACACAAACAACAAATACTTACAACCCAACGCGTAAGATGGGTAGTCAATCCCTCCCCGGTAATGAGATACATAAAATTGTATGAGATTAGATAAATTGATCTTGCGAAAACATAAAATAACATAGGTAAAGAAAATATGCAGCAAGGTATTTTTTAGATTTTTGAAATAATAAATCCGAAAACAATATGATAGAAAATAGACCAACATACAATTTGTCATAATCCTTGGCAATCCATATAAAAAAGCATCATATAAAAAGCAATAGCCCAACTACAAAAAGCCCCTCTTGTTCCTCTCGCACAACACTGCATGTCGAGTGCCTTGCTGCGCTCTAGGCAGGAAGAAAGGGAGGCGGGTCTGAGGGGATGTACAACGCAAAATGACAAGGTTCCTTATGGTGCCACAACGGGGTGGCGTGGGGTGTGGATGGCATCCTCGATGAGGTGAAGGCCTTGCAGACGATCAACCGAGTGAAGCCGATGCGGGGCACCGACAACCACTGCAACCATGCGTCGGTTCCATCAAGCGTGGCGTGGTGGCGCAACATGGAGCCCAATCTTGCCCTGATGATGGGTCGTGTTATTTGGAACTTGATCTCGGCGGCTGCAGTTAAGAATTGTTGTAAATATGAGATGTGATGCGATGACTGAAAAAATCTAGCACTTTCTTCTGTGTCTATAGTGGAATGGAGGTAATGAGATGAGGTGAACGATGACGTTTAATGCGGAATTGTGGTTGTTGTTTCATGGGGCGTGGCGGCGTCCGGCGGAAGACAAAGCGGCAGGGAGGATGAACCCTCATCCACCTACTGCAATAAGTTGGGTAGATTTTTTAAAGTAGAATAGGTCGGCTAGATTGATCATGTGCCTTAGTTACATGGGCCTAGGATAAACGACCAAGCCCATCTAAATAGATAGCACGTTTGTAAAACATTTAAAACAGCCTCACAATAACTGGCCCGTGCGTGGGATACGGAGCTTCTATTTGGCGCACAACGCATTGTTGGTGATGAGTAAACGAATAGCCCTTGCTCCCCAGCGCGCTTCTGGGCCAACCCATGTGCTTTTGTTTTCATTTCATCTTTTTGCCTTTTGCTTTTTGTTTTTCCTTTTTCCTTTTTGTTTTTCCTTCTTTAAAACAATTCAGGATTTTAAAAAAGTTGCAAATTTCAAAACAAATTGTGAATTATGAAAACATTTGTGCATCCAAAAAATATTTGTAAATTTAAAAAACTGTTCACGAATTCAAAAAAGGTTCCTCATATTAAAACAAGTATAAATTTTTTGCGGATTAAAAAAATTGTGTATTCAAAAAATGTTCGCATACTCAAAAAAATGTACAAGATTCCAGTAAATGTTCATGATTTAAAAAAATGTTCATAAATTTCCAAAAAAAAATGGATAGTTCAAAAAATGTCAGGACTTTAAAATAATGTTCATGGCTTCGTAAAAAATCCAAAATTTCAAAAAGTGTTCTTGAATTCTATAAAATGGTCATGAATTCAAAAAAAATGTGAATTAAAAGTATATTATATACTTGGAAAAATATATTCCTTAATTCAAAAATTGTTCATAAATTGCAAAAATTGTTCCTGATTTCAAAGAATATTCATGTGGTCTGAAAATCTTCAAAAAATTCAATAAATTTTCACTTAATTTTAATAAGGGGAAAAGGAAAGGAGGAAAATAAAATAATAGAATAAAAAGTGACAAAAAATAAAGAAATAACCAGGCACAAAAATAAAAAAAAAGGAAAAAACAGTATGAACGGCTCATTCCGAGGACGTGGCGCATGGGGAGAGTATGCGTTGGGTCGCTATCTATCGACCCATGCACCAAATAGGAAACATGGTGGGACACTAGGTGCAAAATGCGCACAAGTTTCTTGAGCAGAATATATTGAAGTACCTCACATATATGGGGTCCCAAATAGGCAAATACATTGGACGACATCTTGAAACTTAACATTGAAAAAAACATCTTGAAAGTAGAACACGAGACAAATGGCATTAAGGGCCTGTTCTGATCTCCTCCCGCTTCTAGCTTCCCAAAATTCTGGAGCGAAGCAGAGCAAAACGATTTAGGCCCGAGAAGCTGGCTTCGAGAAGCTGTAATCGATCGTAGTGTTAAAATATGGAGCGAGGTCGGCCCAGCTCCACAAAAACGAAAAGATGAAGTTGGATGATATTACGACAGAACTGCCACCGCTAAAGAAGAGAGCTCCTATGCGACGCTCTCTGCATCAAGCAGTCGAGCAATCGCATAGGGGATCGAGAGACTGGGCCGGCCCATCTCTCTCGCGAATAGTAGCTCACTGCTGGAATAAAAAAAGATGCAATGCCAAGACTCGAGCACTACATCTGCTGCTTCTAAGGATACAATTCAAACCAGTTGAGCTAGCTAGATTTCTTGATCATAAAACATTTGCAAAACCTTAAGAAAACTCAAACACCGATCCGAACATCTTTCAAAAATTCGAACACAAAACATTTTTTTTCAAAAACAAACCGTGAATGTTTTATCAAAGGCGAAATTTATTGTTTTTCAATTTTTTTGAGAAAACTCAAACATTTTTGAACACATGAACGAATTTTGGAGAGGCAAACATATTTTTTAGAACGGAAACATTTTTTAAACTACCAAAAAACTGAACAGAATCAATTTTTCTAATTTAAAAAAAAAATGAAACATGAACAACTTTTGCACACGAACATTTTCTGAAACCCCAGAACAAAATTTGGAAAGCAAACATTTTTTCAAATTTGCAAACAATTTTGGAATCGGAACATTTTTCAAAACTCTGAAAAAAACTTGTAAATATGAACATTTTTTGAAATTTGCGAACAAATTTTGGAACAGGAACATTTTCTCAAACTCCCAAACAAATTTATGGAATTTACGAACATTTTTCAATTTGTGGACAAAATTTGAAAACATGAACATTTTATAAATCCGTGAACAAATTTGGAAAGTTGGAACACTTTTTGAAATTCCTAAACATTTTTGAATGCAAACCAAATTTGAAAACATGGAAAATTTTGAAAAAAAGGAACATTTATTGAAACTCACGAACAAAAATTGAAAAGCGAACATTTTTCATAAATTTGCGAACATTTTTTGCAAAGTTGTTAAATTAAAAAAAACATCAAGAAAATAAACAGAAACTAAAAAAAGAAAAGAAACAGAAAAGGAAAAGGAAAAAAACTAAGAAAAATAGAAAACCGAAAATAACCAGAAAAAACGCTAAAAAACCCGGTTCAGGGAACCTTCTAGAAGGTTCCCAAAACCGGTTGCGCGCACTGTGGGCCGGCCCATGTCGGTAGCTCGCGCCGCTCCTCTCTGTGCGATCCCTCGACAATTCGCCGCAGAGAGCGGCGAATAGGATTTTCCGCTAAAGAAAACGGTTCGCTCGACACTCGTAAGGAAAACGAATCGGTACATAAAGAAACTGTTCGCTCTCCTCTCTCCCTCAAAATGGGCTGTTTCAGTCGGCCCAAATGCCTCCGAACAGGCTAAATTTTGGTTAGTTGGGCTGCCAGGCAATGGAGCCCTCGAAGAAGCTATCGATCGAGCCGAACGTATCGCGATCGCCAGGCAGAGTAGAAGCTAGCGTGAGAAGCTGGTTTTTGAGAAGTTTTCTGAAGTTGGAGGAGATCAGAACAGGCCCTAAGACTCAAATTAAACACAAACAAGAGCAGACTCGAGCCAAACTCCATGAAAGCAAACAGTTCGCCACGCATCCACCAGCCAGCTGACTACTCGAGGCCGTAGTGCTTCTTGAGCAGGCCGATGAAGTCGTGCACCTCCTCCGGTGGCGTCAGGACCTTGGCCACGGTCTCCCTCTCCCCGCACCGCCGCGCCCACTCCGCCAGCCTCGGGCACTCTTCCTCGACGCTGAACCCGCCGTGCTTCTCGTAGCTGTAGAACCACGACGTGAGCGGTATGAGGGTGACGTCCACGAACCCGAACGCCTCACCGCCGAAGAATGCCTTGTCGCCGAGCTCGGCGTCCAGCGTCCTGAGCGTCTCCAGCATGTCGGCCCGCGCCGCCGCGCGCTCCTCCCCCTTGAGCTTCCATAGCCGCGTCCCGCAGCTGTACACCCTCTTGTCGACGTAGTCGGCCCAGAACCGCGCCTGCGCGCGCGCGTGCGGGTCGGTGGGGAGGAGCAGAGGGGCCGCGCCGGGGAAGGCGTCCTCGATGTACTCGAGGATGACGAGGGACTCGCAGACGGCGCGGCCGTCGTGGAGGAGCACGGGGACCTTCTTGTGGACGGGGTTGGAGCCAAGGAGGAGGTCGCTCTTGGCGCCCAGAAGCTCCTGCTCCAGGGACTCGCAGGCCAGGCCCTTCTCGGCCAGCGCAATGCGGCAGCGCTGCGCGAACGGGCTCACCCAGAAGTCCAGCAGCACCAGCCCCGTCTTCTCACCAGCCATTATCCTATCCTTCCGCTCCTTGGAGATGCAGGAGCTCTGTTTATTTCGCTGTGTGTGTTGTGGTGTAATTGTGTGCTCTCAGGGCTTTGCTTTATAAAGGGAGAAAGGCAAATTCAAAATATTTCATTCACACTTATTTTTCCCATCTCACGTCTGATCTCTTTGTTTGATGCTGACTGGGTAAGTGGGTATCACGTCAAGAATAGTTTATGTGCTCAAGGAACGCGAGAAGGTTATATTAACATGTAGCGGAACTCGTGCCTCGTGGGTTACGATATTCGGATCCAATGATCATACTAGTATAACGCCCGTGCGTTGCCACGGGCTTTTCAAAATTTATAGTCAGTATCTTTCATTTATCATCCCCTCATATTGGATGATTATGGGGTGCTCTAATTAGAAACACAACAATCAAATATTAGGAAATTTCACCGAACGAACAACAACGAATAATACGATATCTATCAAACGAATAAAATGAGGTCATATTTTTGGTCCGTCATGCACTTCTGTTGAAAAGTGTCTATCCCTTTTAGAATCAACCCACTGTTTGCTCGCACGCAAAAAAATACATCTCTAAAGTGGGGAACCGATCGGTGCCAAAAAGAACTCAAACTCCTATCCAATCTCGACTTCGTGCTCTTCCACTTCCATTGATAAAGATGGGACGTCAAGGGTTTCATCATGATGACCTCGAGCAGCCGCCGACATCCCTCCCCACATCTACCCTACCCCCTGCTGCCGCTTGCACTGTCCTTGCTCCTCGAGGGAGCTAGGGACACAATGTTCTCTAGGATGGGCATGACCAGATCCACGAGGAGGCCACATTCTTCCATGGGAACCCAACCAAGCACACCACCCTCCGCAACCATCCAATCCTGGCCTAACAAAGTCAAGACCCGCCATCGATCCACAAATCAGGCTCGCCGCATCCAGGTTCACTGCAAGTCTGCGACGAGTCTGTAGTCGACATCTTGACTTTGGCTATCCCCACGGAAGAATCATCGGATCCTGCTTACTTTTACCATCACTTCGTCTCTTCCCAAGGCAGCGACACCACCCAGCCAATCACCACCACCGCTTGCGGCTTGCCTACATAAAATCATGAGAAATCCCCACGGCGGTGCTGTAAGATCACCTTGACGACCTCGATAGTGACCGACTGGTCTAAGATCTAAGCTAGCCGCTCTTTGTAGAAACCAATAGAAGTAGGCATGTGACTCAGATTTGTTCTTTGGTGTGCATGCGTTTCTTGCTGCCTACCAGCTCTTGTCTACAACTCGCCTATCTCTGTACCAGCTCTTGGTCTACAACTCGCCTATCTCCATGCTCGAGACGACCAAGCTCGATGCGCAAGCCGCATAAGTCTGCTAGAGCTATATCCAGGCCCTATGATTTTTGGATCACTGGCACTATGGGTGCCAGGACCGAAGTCGCCCTCATCCACCAAGTGGATCAAGGAGGCCCACCACCTAGACTCTACATCGCAACATTTTGTGTTTTCCTATAAAAAGTAAAAAACCTTCTCTAATAAACGTAAATATAACATTTTGGTTTTATAGTCTCAACTTTCCTACACTTCAATACCAGAAGGATTTCTTGGTTTTATTTAATGACCTTCTTGAATGTCATTCACTTAGAAAGGTAGTAATACAATCTGTGATATTAAGGCAAATTATTAGTCATATTAAAGTGCAAAAGGCCATATAGGAGTCAAAGCATGACTTTTATGGTTATACTGTAATTTGCAAGATCTGAGATTTATGCAAGTGTACAATTAGAGAAGAGCCAATTAAATAGATTTTCACATTCAGAATAGTACGATTAGCAGCACTTCAATTTTTTCATGTTTGATCAGCTTGCTAGGTGGTTATCACTAAGCATGTTGGAACGATGAGCATAACCTAACTTAGTTCAGTACGTGTTGCTGCAAATTAGTTCAGTACGTACGAAGCTGTTGCTAATTTCAATGCCTGGCTGTTGCAAGTTTCTAATGAAAAAGTACTTCAGGTCAAAGGTCAGGGAATATACACTTTTGTTATCATGGTTGTTTCCTTATAGTGAACAACTTTGATCACCACTTCAGCAGCTACTATCTATAAGAAGACATTAGCTAAGTAGATATAGGCAAAGAAAGCATGTAGGCAAAACCAGAATTAAAAACATCCTTCTGAATGGAGCTCGTGCAGTTCGGAAGACCCTAATCATCGATGAGGGACCCCTCCGATTATAGCATGGCGTGACAATTGCCGTCAATGACGACACCCAAAGTACCTTGCATAATCCATCGATCCAGTTCGGAATAATCAAGCACATACCTTGCAAAGTGATGTGGATCTGAAGCAGAGGTGGGAAGGTAAAGGCTCAGGTGAGGTGGAATGAGACGTTGATATAGACGTGCACGCATGAGAATAAGGCGGTGCCCAGGATGGATCTCCATCGGAGGAGGCCAGATCCGCCGGGGAGGAGGTCGCTGTAGTACCTGCCATCTGTGCGATGGATCACGGGGCTGGCAGGCAGGGGGAGGGGATAGAAGGGAGCGGGTGGGCTAGAGCGCAGATGGCGGGTGCCCCCGACGACGGCTGGGAAGGATGGTGGAGGAGGTGGATGAGGATGGCGGCGGCGGCGTCTGCGGTTGCGCCTCGTCCGCAGCCGTGCTGGTGGTGGTCGATGCGAGAGCCGGATGGCGTTGGCCAAAATCAGGCAGGGGCGACAAAGATTTAGAGGAGAGAGAGAATGGAGGCGATGAACGATGGGAGGAAGGGCCACCGGCGATTGGGGTGGCCTTAGATCCGCCCTCCGTGGCCGCCTATTTCATGGGACGAACACCCGTGCTCGCCGTCGGGCTCGCCTTCGGCCGCTGCCTCGCCGACATTCACGACGTAGAGCCCCTTCCTCCGATCCCATTTGCCAGGGAGGCAGCGCCATCCTTCATCGTAGAGAACGAGTCCACACTGAGATCCCAACCAGATCGTGATTGCGCCTCCCCAAACCGCAGCGGCACATCCCACTCCATCAACGACCAACCTATATGAGGCGGAGGGTCAGTGTAGGACGCGAGCGCCGTCACCATGGACGTGGGGGACGCCGTAGGTGGGAAGGAGGCGGCGACGGCATCTGTGTCAGGAAGATCGCACGACGGTGGCGGCGTTTACTCGAGGGGATCGAGAGGAGCTGCGTTTGGTGCCGGGTGGGTTCTTTGGTGCGTGCGTGGGGCTGGAGATTGTGATAGGTGATCAGGTGAGGGCGTGCCATACCTGGATCGATAGCCTTACCATACCTGGTGGTAATTTAAATTTATTATCATATTCGATATTTCCCGAGTTATGGCCTTACCATACCTGGATTGATAGCCTTTGGGGGTAATTTACATTTATTACCATATAATTACCATATTCAAAATTTCCTGAGTTATGACCTTACCATACCTGGATTGATTTATTACTATACGTGGATTAATTATGATTTATTACTATATGATTTATTACTATACGTGGATAGCCTTACCATACCTGGTGGTAATTTAAATTTATTACCATATTCGATATTTCCCAATTTATGGCCTTACCATACCTGGATTGATAGCCTTTGGGGTAATTTAAATTTATTACCATATAATTACCATATTCAAAATTTCCTGAGTTATGACCTTACCATACCTGGATTGATTTATTACTATACGTGGATTAATTATGATTGATTACCATAAATACGTTGGGTATTGCCGGTCAGACGAGAAAAGAGAAAAACCGGTGGGAGGGGCTGGTGGGAGGTGGGACGAAGAAAAACCGGTTGAAAATAAACCGGTTGAAAGTGGGGGGGACTATTCAACCAATTCGTCCATTAGGAGTAGAGATGATGCTAACTAGTACAACAAAATAAAACACTTTTCTAATTCAGAAAAAACTTTCTGAGAGCAACTCCAATGGGAGCTTTTCGTCCGCGGACAACCCATTCCCGGTCCATTTTTAAGCCGGATTTGTGTTGGTGCGGACACGTGACGGACGCGCGCACGCTCGTCCCTCTCCTCCCCCGGGCCCGCTGGTCTGTGTCACATCGTCCTCCTCAATCCAACAACAACCCACGCCCTCCTCTTCCGTCGTTGACGCCACCGTCCATTTTTTTGCCGACGAGTGTGCCAGCTGCCTGGGCCTCCACATCCGCCCAGCTACGCCGCCCACTCCCACGTTGCCCGCCGCCACCGTCTTGCCGCCGGGAACCGACTGCTTCCCACCCCCCACCACCACACAACCGCCCCCGACCAAGAAGCCGCCTCGCTGCCCGGCCAGATCCTCACTGGCACGCTCGTCGGAAGCCGACACGCTCGTCGGACGCCGGTAGGACAGCAGCTGGTCCGTGCGCGCCGCGACTCCCTTCGCCGGCCGTCTCCTTCGCCGAAGCCCGCAAGCTGTTTGACAGTTTGCCAAGGTACAAAATGGACTCCGTCGACGAGTTCTTTTTTCACAATTTCCTTTGCGACTCTGACGATTCGTCCTCCGATGACGAGGAGGAGATATTGGCTGCCGTGTTGGTCCACCTCAACAGCCAGCGGCCATTGTTCCGTGGCTCCATTCCGGGCCACCTTCCGGCGTTGAATCACAACCGAGAGAGCGGGCATTTCCTTCTTTGGAAGGACTACTTTGATACAACAAACCCATTGTTCAAACATCAGAAATTCCGCCGTCGTTTTCGTATGAGTAGGCATATCTTCAACCGTATTAGAGAGGGGGTGGTCGGCTATGATGACTATTTCGAGTGCAAAGAGGATGCCGTTGGCAAGATTGGTTTTTCCTCTTATCAGAAATGCACTGCCGCCATCCGAATGCTTGCATACGGAGTGCCCGGTGATCTTATTGACGAGTACGCCCGTATGAGCGAGTCTACTTGCCTAGAGTCCCTGTATAAGTTTTGCAAGGCTGTATTGCTATGTTTGGCCCTGAGTACTTGAGAGAGCCGACTACTGAAGATACAACCCGTTTGTTGGCGATGAATGCCAGCAGGGGCTTCCCAGGGATGCTTGGTAGTATAGACTGCATGCATTGGGAGTGGAAGAACTGCCCTTCTGCTTGGCAAGGGCAGTATAAGGGCCATGTTAGGGATTGCACTGTCGTACTGAGGCCGTGGCGTCTCAAGATATCTGGATCTGGCACCCTTTCTTTGGCATGGCCAGATCACACAATGATATCAACATGCTTCAGAGCTCGCTGGTGTTTGCTAGGCTTGCCGAAGGCAACAGCCCACCGGTGAACTTTCCTGTCAACGGCCACACCTACGACAAATGTTACTATATGGGTGACGGTATCTATCCTCAGTGAACCACTATTGTCAAGACAATACCCAACCCTGTCGGAGAGAAGAGGAAAAGATTTGCCCAAGAGCAAGAGAGTGCTAGGAAGGATGTCAAGCGTGCCTTTGGTGTTTTGCAATCTCGATGGGGCATTGTTCGGTATCCTGCTAATACCTGGAGCACGCAGAAACTGTGGGAGGTGATGACTGCTTGTGTGATCATGCATAATATGATCGTAGAGGACGAGCGCCCGGAACGTCTGTATGATCAAGGTTTTCAATTTCAGGGTGAGAATGTTGTGCCTGAGCATGGAGTAGCGGCAACGTTTGAACAATTCATCCAATTTCATGAAGACATGCGTGATTGGGAAACTCGCGTGCAACTGCAAAATGATTTGGTTAAGCATATGTGGGCTCATGTTGGCAACCAATAGATGTATCTTCTTTTATTCGTTTTGCAAAACTATGTTTGAGCTATGTGAGACCTTTTTACTTTCATTTAGCTTGTAATAAACTATGCTATTTTACTCGGTCCAAAACGATATTATTTTGAACTATGCAATCATGCAAAAAATATAGGCAGCCACGCCGGCACATATGAATCGGTGCGTTGGGCGCCTTGCGAATCCATATCTAAAAGAGGGCGGACGCCGGACGGGCGGCCGACTCAAATGGACAAAAGGCGGATGAAATCGCCGTCCGTTTGGGTCGCCCCATTGGAGTTGCTCTGAAGGACGGCTATTGGCATGTCTAAGAGGATCTTAACCGGACCCTCAAAGCTTTTATTTGTCCGGTCAGACAGTCCAGACACTACTCTGAGAAGAAAAAATCATTTCAACCGGAACCTTTATATTCAGTTCATTTGTCAAAGCTATTCGGTACTCCAAAATCAACACATACATGGGGCGGATTTGGAGTCGTTCGGTTTGGACACATCCATCATGTTGGTCCGGACTATTCTGGTCCGCATCTGGCCTCACAAAATATCCTCTTTATAGACATAAATCAAACCCCAAATCTCAGTCCTATATGCTCCACTCCTCTCCTCTTCACTCTCCTCCCCCCTCCTCTACTCCCATGTTCGGCCATCTCCGGCCACGCCGAGCTCCCTACCGGGTCCGGGTCTGGCGATGACGTAGATTGCGAGTTGGTCGCTGCCTCGGACGACGATGAGCTTGCCCTCAGCCACATGCTACGCCACTACCAAATTGGAGACCAAGCGCCATTAGAGCTGTGGAGGCACGATCCAACAACTCGGTGACATCCCGCCACCCCGGCGTGGGTCTAGAAACGGCGATGCGCCCGACGACAGGTAGTTTCACCAATGCTGATCCACTATGTCCCCATAGCACGGGCGCGGAGGCTCCAACGACCCCTCTCTGTCCCAACCGCCCAGGTTGTGGGTACATGTCGGTCGCACATCGTCCTCTGCTTTGGTGCCCCCCCCCCCAACCGGTCGGTGGCGGATGCGACAGCGGCTCCATGCAGAGTCCTAGCCGCGGTGAGCCCGGTGTAAGAAGGACAACAAGCGCCACAGATCCTTCTCTAGCGTCATGTCCGCTCTGGTGTCTATGCCGTCAAACGATGATGACCATGGCATCCTCGGCATCAAGTGATGCTCCCTCGCCAGGAAGGAGTTGGACGTGCACCGCAGTGTATGGAGATCATGCTGCAAGCTGAGAAGAAGGTCACGGATGAAGCCTGTGCCCTTGCCCTCGCCTAGGAGCAATCTTGGGTCACACATGCTAGCCTATCGCAGGACACAGACGCCCCCATGTGAGGCACCTCCTCTGGCACCAACGACCTCTATGCCGTCTTCGACGTATACTACGGAGTGGCGAAGCCAACGGCAAGGCAGGGCCCGCGTCTGTGATACATTTTCGCTTCCCCTTTCTAGTATGAAGTAGTGATGAACTAATAGTTGTAGTATGTCCGGTGCTATGCTATGAACTATGCTATTATATTTATGAACTCCCCAGTGATATGTGCGAAGTATGTCGTGTTGTATATTGGTTGCTATCGAATGTCGTATCTGTGATCTACGAGCATGAATGTGTAAGGATTTGGGGGCGGGCAAATAGGGGGTGTCGTTGTAGGGCGGACAAATAAGAGCCGACCCCAACGAACAAATGGGGGCCCATATTTTCCCAGTCCGGGTGGAGATGGCCTAAGTTTGCTATCACGTTTTGTGAAAGTAAAATTGGGAGGTTGGGGTTGCCAAATGTTGTCACCGAACTGCAATAAAAAGGGGAGAACGAAAAAATATTTGTATTTCAATTTACCCTTTTCCTATCTCATGGAACATAACGTCATCCTCTAACTCTTATTTTCTGAGTTGTGTCAATAATGTTTCCCTAGCTCCAGTGATGTCTTGGAAGTCAAGAGGGGGCATTGAGCCTCACACACGACGTGCCGCTGAGGATTATAGATGGAAGACAACGTCGATTTCCTCAAAGACCAGTGTGTATTTCCTCAAAGATTCAGTGGCAGTTTGTATTTTTTTCTCTCCAGCGTCATGTCTGTGTGGAAATGTGCAGCTTCATAATAATCAATCATTATGACTTGTCGTTGTGTATTTTCGTGATATTAATATATTTCTTTTGTCAAAAAAAATCAGCCTGACTGTGTACAATAGCTCTTGATGTGTAACATGGTCGACTATAATTCACATGATCTTTGGTAAAAAGAAACAACAGGTGGATTGTGTTTGGAGTTGTCCAAAATACTCAGCTGGCTATAGCCTGGCCGCCGCGTTTGATACTACGTGGTAGTATCACGTCAAGCGTATAGTTTATGTGCTCAAGGAACGCGAGCAGGTTATATTAACATGTCGCAGAACTCATGGCATGTGGATCATGATATTCCGATCCAATTATCATGTGATGCCTAATATACTTTACTAACTAGTATTGGTTTCGTCGTCTGATATCCCTAAGTTGATTGTCATGCCGAATCGCGCCGGCCATCTGCATACATGTCGGGTGGCTCTACATGGATCGATGATGGGAGAGAATTTGATGAACAGTTGCAGCCTTTGGCGACGAACCTCCGGTTTACGCGTGGACTCACGCGGCCACGTACTTTTGCCACTGAATCAGCATTTCAGCAGGTATCACAGGTGCAGCGATTGTTTCCCGATTTAGGCACTTTAGCTGAGATGGCACATACCTAAACAAGGAAAGAGGAGTGTTAGACGGGGGAGAGAGATTTAGTGGAATATTTCGTTGTATTGCTTGAGCCTCGTGGGCATATATATAGAAGTACAATGACCAACTTGAAGTACAAGACAAGGCAGGATCAAATCCTAGTCTATCCTATACTTCCTAATAATCTTATACTCAACATTCCCCGCAGTCATAACGGTAGCGACGTAGACGGTGAGACTGAAGAATAATCCGAAGGCAAGCCGATGGACACCCCCTCACAGTCGTAACGGTCGATGCATTGTGGAGTCGTGGCTGGAGTGAAAACCGACGAGGTTGCTCTAGCAGGCGGTAGCCCTTTGTGCCTTTGTCGATGTAGCCGAGAGCATGGGTGGTGGAGTCGTGGTCGAGGTAGCCGTGCGAAGAATGTCGTGGTCGATGTCAAGTCGGGGTTACCGGTGTTGAGGAAGTCGTCGTGGAGCCCCGGGCGCAAGGAGGCGCCGAGTTAGTCATGGGCGCAGTGGTGTCGAAGTAGTGATGCGCCAGGAAGTAGATGATGTTGACAACGCGTCGCACCGGGGTTGCCAACCCCGGGGACACATCATAGACGAAGGCACACGTCGGTGTTGCCAGCACCGGGCATGCATAGACGGACAAAGACAAAGTTGACGAAGCGCCGCACCAGGTTTTCCAGGCCTGGGGACACGTCGTGGACGAAGGCACGCGGCGGTGTTGCCAGCACCGGACATGCGTAGACTGGGACCTGCACGAGCTGTACGCCATGTCGAAGAAGTTGGAGAGGCCAGGAGAGAAGGACTCGACGACGGTTGCGGCGCCAATCGGCGCGGGGCCAATGTCGCTCGCGGTTGTCGGAGTAGACGAAGTGGTCGGGGTATATGACGGCGACGCTGGCGACGAGCTGGTGCTGGACGAAGACGAAGGAGATGGACGGGAGGCAGCGGCGGCTACGGGGATAGTGGCGGCGGCAGCCAAAGTAGAGCGGCGGCGGCGGCCTGACGACGGCGACGACTAGGTTAGGAGTGCGGTGGCGGTGCTCGAAGTAGGCGAAGAACCCTAACAGTGTGACAAAGACCGGCGCGGACGGTGGCGTTCCCGCGCCAAGGGAGACGGCGCGACGCATACCACAGGAAGTCGACGCATGGGGATGGCAAAGTGGACCTCGGGCCGCGGCGCTACGGCCCGAAGGGGCGACGCAGCGGCGGCGGGCAGGTCGACGCGACGGCGGGGACCGCGGGCCGCGGTGCTATGGCCCGAAGGGGCAGTGCAGGGGCGGAGCGTGGGTCGGTGCAACTGCGGGGACGGCCTCGGGGCGGCGGCTGGGATCGCGTATCGCTGCACTACGGTCTGTAGGGGCGACACAGCGGCGACGCGCGAGTCAATGCAGCCCCGAGGAGAACCACGGGGCGGTGGCGCTATGGCCCGACGGGGTGATGCAACGGCAGCCCGTTGCTCGATCGGTGGAGGGACGCGCTGAACTCGGGGATGATCTTCACGGCACCTGCGGAGGCACGCGTAACCGACGGGCTAGGTCGTTCACGTGGCGTAGATGAGGCGGATCGCGGCGGCGAGCGGGTGATCAAGCCAATCGCGCGCGAGGTCGGTGACGCCGCTCGGTGGAGGCGGGGTGGTGGCGGAGTCCGAGATGAGGCCGGCGACGACGAACAGCGTGGGACGTCGTGCGACGAGCTTGTCAGCACCGACACCGGGCTACCAAAACAGCGTCGGCGCCCAGGCAGCGAGGCCCGAGCGACCAACGGAGCAACGACGCCTGAGTTGAAGCAGCCAACGAGCCTGACGCAGCCGAGGACGAGGCCGGCGAGGTAGATGATGACCCATAAGTGTAGGGGATCTATCGTAGTCCTTTCGATAAGTAAGAGTGTCGAACCCAACAAGAAGCAGAAGGAAATGAAAAGCGGTTTTCAGTAAGGTTTTCTCTGCAAGCACTGAAATTGTCGGTAACAAATAGTTTTGTGATAAGGTAATTCGTTACGGGTAACAAGTAACAAGAGTAAATAAGGTGCAGCAAGGTGGCCCAATCCTTTTTGTAGCAAAGGACAAGTCTGAACAAGTTCTTATATAGAGAAAAGCGCTCCTGAGGACACATGGGAATTATCGTCAAGCTAGTTTTCATCACGCTCATATGATTCGTGTTTGTTACTTTGATAATTTGGTATGTGGGTGGACCGGTGCTTGGGTACGTACTGCCCTTTCTTGGACAAGCATCCCACTTATGATTGACCCCTATTGCAAGCATCCGCAAGTATAAAAGAAGTATTAAGGTAAACCTAACCATAGCATGAAACATATGGATCCAAATCAGCCCCTTACGAAGCAACTCATAAACTAGGGTTTAAGCTTCTGTCACTCTAGCAACCCATCATATACTTATTACTTCCCAATGCCTTCCTCTAGGCCCAAACAATGGTGAAATGTCATGTAGTCGACGTTCACATAACACCACTAGAGGAGAGACAACATACATCTCATCAAAATATTGAACGAATACCAAATTCACATGACTACTTATAGCAAGACTTCTCCCATGCATGTCCTCAGGAACAAACGTAACTACTCACAAATCTTATTCATGTTCATAATCAGAGGGGTATTAATATGCATATAGGATCTTAACATATAATCTTCCACCGAATAAACCAACTAGCATCAACTACAAGGAGTAATCAACACTACTAGCAACCGACAGGTACCAATCTGAGGTTTTGGGACAAAGATTGGATACAAGAGATGAACTAGGGTTTGAGAGGAGATGGTGCTGGTGAATATGTTGATGGTGATTGACCCCCTCCTGATGAGAGGATCGATGGTGATGACGATGATGACGATTTCCCCCTCCCAGAGGGATGTTTCCCCGGCAGAACAGCTCCGTCGGAGCCCTAGATTGGTTTCGCCAAGGTTCCGCCTCGTGGTGGTGGTCTTTCGTCTCAAAAGCTTGCTTATGATTTTTTCCAGGGTAAAAGACTTCATATAGCAGAAGATGGGCACCGGAGTCCTGCCAGGTGGCCCACGAGGCAGGGGGGCACGCCCAGGGGGGTAGGGCCTGCCCCTCACCCTCGTGGCCAGGGTGTGGGCCCCCTTTGGTATTTTCTTCGCTCAATATTTTTTATTAATTCCAAAAATAACTTCCGTGGAGTTTTAGGACTTTGGGAGTTGTGCAGAATAGGTCTCTAATATTTGCTCCTTTTCCTGCCCAGAATTCCAGCTGCCGACATTGTCCCTCTTCATGTAAACCTTGTAAAATAAGAGAGAATAGGCATAAGTATTGTGACATAACGTGTAATAACAGTCCATAATGCCATAAATATCGATATAAAAGCATGATGCAAAATGGATGTATCAACTCCCCCAAGCTTAGACCTCGCTTTTCCTCAAGCAGAAGACGAAATCGAAAAATATGTCCACATGTTTAGAGATAAAGGTGTCGATAAAATAAAATACAGACATGAGTGCATCATGGTCATTCTTATAACAGCAACATATATAAATTTTGTTATATGATTTCTTATGCTCAAGTAACAATCTATCCACAATGTTAAGTATGAATCAGAAACTTCATTGAGAACTAACAAACTATAAACTCAGCCATTGAAGCAATTGCAATTTATCATAATATTGGAAAGAGTCAATATAAGAGCTTTTCAGCAAGTCCACATACTCAATAGTCTTTTACAATTGCTAACACTCACGCAATACTTATGGGTATGGAGTTTTAATCGGACACAGAGAAAGATAGGGGCTCATAGTGTTGCCTCTCAACCTTTTACCTCAAGGGTAATGTCAACAATAATAGTTTATGCTAACTTACATCCAATTGAATATATATATCAGGATCTTTCCAACACGAGGTGCTTGCCAAAGGATAAAATGTAAAAAGGAAAGGTGAAGATCACCATGACTCTTGCATAAGGTATAAGACAAAAGTAAAAGACAGGCCCTTCGCAGAGGGAAGCAGAGGTTATCGTGTGCTTTTATGGTTGGATGCACGAAATCTTAATGCAAAAGAACGTCACTTTATATTGCCACTTGTGATATGGACCTTTATTATGCAGTCCGTCGCTTTTATTTCTTCCATATCACAAGATCGTATAAAGCTTATTTTCTCCACACTAATAAGTCATACATATTTAGAGAGCAATTTTTATTGCATACAACAATGACAACTTACTTGAAGGATCTTACTCAATCCATAGGTAGATATGGTGGACTCTCATCGCAAAATTGGGTTTAAGGATATTCAAAAGCACAAGTAGTATCTCTACTTGGTGCAAAGAATTTGGCTAGCATGAAGGGGAAAGGCAAGCTCAACATGTTGGAAGATCCATGACAACATACTTTTTTTGGATATAAGAAAACATAACCCATTACGTTGTCTTCCTTGTCCAACATCAACTCTTTAGCATGTCATATTTTAATGAGTGCTGACAATCATAAAAGATGTCCAAGATAGTATATTTATATATGAAAATCTCTCTTTCTTTATTACTTCCTGTTAATTGCAATGGTGAGCAAAACTATGTTTGTCAACTCTCAACAACTTTTATTCATCATACTCTTTATATGTGAAGTCATTACTCTCCATAAGATCAATATGATCTCTTTTATTTCTTTTTGTTCTTTCCTTTTCTTTTATTCCCTCTAGATCATAGTAGGATAGCCAAGCCCTTGACTCAACACTAATCTCTATTATATAGCTCTCAGACTCGATTACATAGAGGAATCATAAAGCAAAACTCAAAACTAAATCATACTAAAACTTTATTCTACTAGATCAAGATATTACCAAAAGGATCAAACTAAGAAAAATGGTAAAGATAGGAGTGCGATGGTGAAACGATACCGGGGCATCTCCCCCAAGCTTGGCAGTTGCCAAGGGGAGTGCCCATACCCATGTGATTATGTCTCTTTCTTTGGAGGTGGTGGTGTGATATTCTTGGCGATGATGCCCCTCAGGATACGATTCTCCTCCTCGAGCTTATTGACTTGCTGCTTGAGGTCCATTATTTCCTTATGGAGCTTACCCGTGACGGCTAAAGCTCCTTTCACCCATGGATGTTGCATAGATGCTGGAGAACAAGTGACATTCTTTTTCATATTTTCATAAGAAAGAAATCTAACATTGGAAGGGATGACTGAGTTTGGAATAGCTGAGCTCTGTAGTTCCCCCATCGTGAATCCGACTCGAAAGCGAGAAGTAACTTCTTGATCTTCCTCCATGGCATCTATCCTTTTCAAATTAGCCTCCATCTCTTCCTCCGTTGATGGCCCAAAGTTTTCAGCATCGTTGTTTGCTCCTGGTCCCGGTGTCGGATGAGACACCCGACTCTCCCCTACTAACTCTTGAGAAGACATCTTGCTCAAATCTGCGACAGAAACAACTCAAAACAAAAACAGAGGATTTCATCGTGGTACGGTGGTCAAAACCTTTGGGAGATTATATAATGATTTTTTACCGACCAAAAGAAGTATCGTGCAAGAAAATGGAGTCCAGAGAGCACACAAGGTGCCCACGAGGCAGGGGGTGCGCCCAGGGGGGTAGGGCTAACCCTCCACCCTCGTGGATGCCTCGTGTCCTCTTCGGACTACTTCTTTTTTTTCCTATTTTCTTAAATATTCCAAAATGGAGAAAAAAATACTATTAGAACTGTTTTGGAGTCGGTTTACTTACCGTACCACATACCTATTCCTTTTCGGAGTCTGAAACGTTCTGGAAAGTGTCCCTTATGTATTCCTCCGGGGTTACGGTTTCAATCACATTGGTTTCAACATTTATGGGATTACCTGAGATATAATGTTTGATCCTTTGACCATTCACCACCTTCGGACTTGTGCCTTCGAAGTTGTTGATTTTTATGGCACCGGAACGATAGACCTCCTCGATAATGTAAGGGCCTTCCCATTTAGAGAGAAGTTTTCATGCAAAAAGTCTTAAACGAAAGTTGTATAGCAAAACATAATCACCTACATTAAACTCACGCTTTTGTATCCTTCTGTCATGCCATCTTTTAACTTTTTCTTTAAATAGTTTGTCATTCTCATAGGCTTGAGTTCTCCATTCATCAAGCGAGCTGATGTCAAATAACCTCTTCTCACCGGCAAGTTTGAAATCATAATTCAGCTCTTTAATGGCCCGATATGCCTTATGTTCTAGTTCGAGAGGTAAGTGACATGCTTTTTCATAAACTATTTTATACGGAGACATACCCATAGGATTTTTATATGTAGTTCTATAAGCCCATAATGCATCATCAAGTTTCTTGGACCAATTCTTTCTAGATCTATTAACAACATTTTTCAAAATTAATTTAAGCTCTCTATTACTCAGTTCTACTTGGCCACTAGACTATGGGTGATATGGAGATGCAATTCTATGATTAACATCATATTTAGCAAGCATTTTATGAAAAGCACCATGAATAAAATGTGAACCACCATCAGTCATTAGGTATCTAGGGCCTCCAAACCTCGGAAAAATAACTTCTTTAAGCATCTTAATAGAGGTGTTATGATCAGCACTACTAGTTGTAATAGCTTCTACCCACTTGGTAACGTAATCAACAACAACTAAAATATGTGTATACCCATTGGAGGAAGGAAACGGTCCCATATAATCAAAGCCCCAAACATCAAATGGTTCAATAATAAGAGAATAATTCATAGGCCTTTCTTGACGTCTAATAATATTACCAATTCTTTGACATTCATCACAAGACAAGACAAACTCACGGGCATCCTTGAAGAGAGTAGGCCAACAAAAACCAGATTGCAATACCTTATGTGCAGTTCCATCTCCAGCATGGTGTCCTCCATAAGCCTCAGAGTGACACTTGCGTAGGATCTGTTCCTATTCATGCTCAGGTACGCAACGTCTAATAACACCATCTACTCCTTCTTTATAAAGGTGTGGGTCATCCCAGAAGTAATGTCTTAAATCATAGAAAACCTTTTCTTTTGCTGATATGTGAAACTAGGTGGTATAAATTTAGCAACAATGTAATTAGCATAATCAGCATACCATGGAGCAGTACGAGAAGCATTTACGATAGCTAATTATTCATCAGGGAAGCTATCATCAATAGGTAGTGGGTCATCAATAACATTCTCTAACCTAGACAAGTTGTCTGCAACGGAGTTCTCAGCTCTCTTTCTATCAATAATATGCAAATCAAACTCTTGTAGTAGGAGAACCCATCTAATAAGTCTAGGTTTAGCATCTTTCTTTTCCATAAGATATTTAATAGCAGCATGATCAGTGTGAACAGTTACTTTAGAATCAACAATATAAGGTCTGAACTTATCACAAGCAAATACAACTGATAAAAATTCTTTTTTGGTAGTAGCATAATTTCTTTGGGCACTGTCTAGAGTTTTACTAGCATATTGAATAACATTTAGTTTCTTATCAACTCTTTGTCCTAGAACAACACCTACATCATAGTCACTAGCATCACACATAATTTCAAAGGGTAAATTCCAATCAGGTGGCTGAACAATATGTGCAGAAATCAAAGCTTTCTTAAGTATTTCAAATGCTTCTACACAGTCATCATCGAAGACAAAAGGAAAATATCTTTTTGTAAGAGATTAGTCAGAGGCCTAGAAATTTTAGAGAAGTTCTTAATAAACCTCCTATAAAAACCAGCATGGCCAAGGAAACTTCTTATACCTTTAATGTCCTTGGGACATGGCATCTTTTCAATAGCATCAACTTTAGCTTTGTCAACTTCAATACCTGTTTCAGAAATTTTATGCCCCAAGACAATGCCTTCATTAACCATAAAGTGGCACTTGACAAGACTAGTGTCTTCACATGTCTGCAAAACTCGATCAAGGTTGCTCAAGCAATCATCAAAAGAAGATCCATACACGGAGAAATCATCCATGAAAACCTCAACAATCTTTTCACAAAAGTCAGAGAATATAGCCATCATGCATCTTTGAAAGGTAGCAGGTGCATTACATAAACCAAAAGGCATACGTCTATAAGCAAAAGTACCGAAAGGGCATGTAAAAGTGGTCTTTTCTTGATCCTCTTTTGACACATGTATTTGAGAGAAACCAGAGTAACCATCTTGAAAGCAAAAATGTGTATGTTTGGATAATCTTTCTAGCATTTGATCAATAAAAGGTAAAGGGTAATGATCCTTTTTAGTAGCTTTATTTAACTTGCGGAAATCAATTACCATCCTATAACCTGTAACAATTCTTTATGGGATCAATTCATCTTTATCATTAGGAATAACAGTAATACCTCCCTTCTTAGGGACATAATGGACAGGACTTACCCACTGACTATCAGCAACGGGATAAATTATACCTGCCACCATAAGCTTTAATATTTTTTTCTTACCACTTCTTTCATCTTAGGATTTAATCGTCGTTGGTGATCAACAACCGGTTTAGCGTCTTTCTCCAATTTTATCTCGTGCTGGCATAGAGTGGGACTAATGCCCTTAAGATCATTAAGAGTATATCCAATAGCAGCACGGTGCTTCTTTAGAGTTTTCAATAATTTCTCCTCTTCCTGCTTTGAAAGGTTAGCACTAATAATAACAGGATATATCTTCTTTTCATCAAGATAAGCATATTTAAGAGTATCAGGTAGTGGTTTAAGCTCAAACATGGGATCACCCTTGGGTGGTGGAGGATCCCCTAGAATTTCAAAAGGCAAGTTGTGTTTCAAAATAGGTCCCTGTTTAAAGAATACTTCATATATCTCCCTTCTTTCATTCATAAACATATCATTTTCATGGTCTAGAAAATATTGTTCTAAAGGATCGTTAGGAGGCATGGCAATAGAAGCAAGACCAATAATTCATCATTACTAGGCAATTCTTTATCATGGGGTTGTCTACGAAATTTAGCAAAATTAAACTCATGAGACATATCACCCAAACCAATCGTAACAATATCCTTTTCACAATCTATCCTAGCATTAACAGTATTCAAGAAGGGTCTACCAAATATGATGGGACAAAAGCTATCTTGTGGGGAACCAAGAACAAGAAAATCAGCAGGATATTTAACTTTCCCACACAAGACTTCAACATCTCTAACAAGCCCAACTGGTGAAATAGTATCTCTATTGGCAAGTTTAATTGTAATATCAATTTCTTCTATCTCAAAAGGTGCAATATCATGCATAATTTCTTTGTATAAGGAATGAGGTATTACAGTTGCACTAGCACCCATATCACATAAGCCATGATAACAATGATCTCCTATTTTAACAGAAATAACAGGCATGCCTACAACAGGTCTATGTTTATTCTTAGTATCTGGTCTAGCAATTCTAGCAGCTTCATCACAGAAGTAAATAACATGCCCATCAATATTATCAGCCAAGAGATCTTTAACCATAGCAATAATAGGTTCAACTTTAATTTGCTCAGGTGGTGTAGGTATTCTAGTATTACTCTTACGAACCATCAAGAGTATCAGGTAATGGTTTAAGTTCAAACACGGGATCACCCTTGGGTGGAGGGGGATCCCCTAGGTTTTCAACAGGCAAGTTGTGTTTCAAAATAGGACCCTGTTTAAAGAATACTTCATCTATTTCCCTTCTTTCATTCATAAACATATCATTTTCATGGTCTAGCAAATATTGTTCTAAAGGATCATTAGGAGGTATGGCAATAGAAGCAAGACCAATAATTTCATCCTTACTAGGCAATTCTTTATCATGGGGTTGTCTATGAAATTTAGCAAAATTAAACTCATGAAACATATCCCCAAACCAATAGTAACAACATCCTTCTCGCAATCTATCTTAGCATTAACAGTGTTCAAGAAGGGTCTACCAAATATGATGGGACAAAAGTCATCTTGTGGGGAACTAAGAACAAGAAAATCAGCAGGATATTTAACTTTCCCACACAAGACTTCAACATCTCTAACAAACCCAATTGGTGAAATAGTATCTCTATTGGCAAGCTTAATTGCAACATCAATTTCTTCTATCTCAGCAGGTGCAATATCATGCATAATTTCTGTGTATAAGGAATGAGGTATTGCACTAGCACTAGCACCCATATCACATAAGCCATGATAACAATGATCTCCAATTTTAACAGAAATAACAGGCATGCCTACAACAGGTCTATGTTTCTTAGCATTGGGTCTAGAAATTCTAGCAGCTGCATCACAGAAATAAATAACATGCCCATCAATATTATCAGCCAAGAGATCTTTAACCATAGCAATACTAGGTTCAACTTTAATTTGCTCAGGAGGTGTATATGTTCTAGTATTACTCTTACGAACCACAGTTGAAGCTTTAGCATGATCCTTTATCCTAACAGGGAAAGGTGGTTTCTCAATATAGGTAGTAGGAACAATAGGATCATTATAAGTGATAGTCTTTTCTTCAACTTTAATAGGTGCAACTATTTTTGCTTCAATGGGAGGATTATATTTAAACCACCTTCTCCTTAGGAAGGTCAACATGAGTAGCAAATGATTCACAGAAAGAAGCTACTATCTCAGAGTCAAGTCCATATTTAGTGCTAAGTTCACGAAAATCAGCGGTATCCATAAAAGATTTAACACAATCAAACTTAGGTATTATACCTGACTCCTTACCTTCGTCGAGATCCCAATCTTCAGAGTTGCGTTTAATTCTTTCCAATAAATCCCATTTGAATTCAATAGTCTTCATCATGAAATAGCCAATACAAGAAGTATCGAGCATGGAGTGATTATTGAGAGAAAGCCAAGCATAAATTTTTTGAATAATAATTTCTCTTGAAAGCTCATGACTGGAGCATGAATATAACATTGGCTTAAGCCTCCCCCAAGCTTGAGCGATGCTTTCTCCTTCGCGAGGCCAAAAATTATATATATAATTACGATCATGATGAACAAGATGCATGGGATAAAACTTCTGATGAAATTCCAATTTCAATCGCTTGTAGTTCCATGATCCCATATTATCACATAGCCTAAACTATGTCAATGCCTTTACATTCAAAGATAAAGGGAAGACCTTCTTCTTGATAACATCCTCGGGCATACATGCAAGCTTAAATAATCCACAAACTTCATCCACATAGATTAGGTGCAAATCAGGATGTAATGTTCCATCTCCTGTAAAACGATTAGCTCGAAGTTTCTCTACCATACCCGAAGGAATTTCAAAGTAAACATTTTCAGTAGGTTTAGTAGGTTGAGGAGAAACTCTTTGCTCTAATGGTTGGGCCGAAGATACCCTGAACAAGCCCCTCAAAGGATTATCTTCAATAGTAACAAGTGACAGTAAATTTCAGCACACTATATAAATTTTTCCTTACCAAGTTACACTTACCAAAGGCGCTTCACTCCCCGGCAACAGCGCCAGAAAAGAGTCTTGATGACCCACAAGTGTAGGGGATCTATCGTAGTCCTTTCAATAAGTAAGAGTGTCAAACCCAACGAGGAGCAGAAGGAAATGACAAGCGGTTTCAGTAAGGTTTTCTCTGCAAGCACTGAAATTGTCGGTAACAGATAGTTTTGTGATAAGGTAATTCGTAACGGGTAACAAGTAACAAGAGTAAATAAGGTGCAGCAAGGTGGCCCAATCCTTTTTGTAGCAAAGGACAAGCCTGGACAAGTTCTTATATAGATAAAAGCGCTCCCGAGGACACATGGGAATTATCGTCAAGCTAGTTTTCATCACGCTCATATGATTCACATTCGTTACTTTGATAATTTGGTATGTGGGTGGACCGATGCTAGGGTACGTACCGCCCTTTCTTGGACAAGCATCCCGCTTATGATTAACCCCTATTGCAAGCATCCGCAACTATAAAAGAAGTATTAAGGTAAACCTAACCATAGCATGAAACATATGGATCCAAATCAGCCCCTTACGAAGCAACTCATAAACTAGGGTTTAAGCTTCTGTCACTCTAGCAACCCATCATCTACTTATTACTTCCCAATGCCTTCCTCTAGGCCCAAACAATGGTGAAGTGTCATGTAGTCCACGTTCACATAACACCACTAGAGGAGAGACAACATACATCTCATCAAAATATCGAACGAATATCAAATTCACATGACTACTTATAGTAAGACTTCTCCCATGTCCTCAGAAACAAACGTAACTACTCACAAATCTTATTCATGTTCATTATCAGAGGGGTATTAATATGCATATAGGATCTGAACATATAATCTTCCACCGAATAAACCAAGTAGCATCAACTACAAGGAGTAATCAACACTACTAGCAACCCACAGGTACCAATCTGAGGTTTTGGGACAAAGATTGGATACAAGAGATGAACTAGGGTTTGAGAGGAGATGGTGCTGGTGAAGATGTTGATGGAGATTGACCCCCTCCCGATGAGAGGATCGATGGTGATGAGGATGATGACAATTTCTCCCTCCCGGAGGGATGTTTCCCCGACAGAACAACTCCACCGGAGCCCTAGATTGGTTCCGCCAAGTTTCCGCCTTGTGGCGGCGGTCTTTCGTCTCGAAAGCTTGCTTATGATTTTTTTCCATGGTAAAAAACTTCATATAGCAGAAGATGGGCACCGAAGGCCTGTCAGGTGGCCCACGAGGCAGGGGGCGCGCCCAGGGGGGTAGGGCGCGCCCCCCACCCTCGTGGCCAGGGTGTGGGCCACCTCTGGTATTTTCTTCGCTCAGTATTTTTTATTAATTCCAAAAATAACTTCCATGGATTTTCAGGACTTTTGGAGTTGTGCAGAATAGGTCTCTAATATTTGCTTCTTTTCCAGCCTAGAATTCCAACTGTCGGCATTCTCCCTTTTCATGTAAACCTTGTAAAATAAGAGAGAATAGGCATAAGTATTGTGACATAACATGTAATGACAGTCCATAATGCAATAAATATCGATATAAAAGCATGATGCAAAATGGACGTATCAGTAGACCGTCGGGCCGCCGTGCAGACGCGTCGGAGGCAGGTGGTGTGGATCGATTGGCGGGCCGACACGCAAGCGGCGGCTATGATTGGCCGCCGCATGGCGTGAGGCCGTCGGGTGTAGGCGATGCAGGTGTCCTGATCAGAGCAGGGCGGTGACGGTTGACGCAGGGCGACGGGCGGGCCGGCGCGCGGACGATGGCCTTGAGGGTTGCCTGTCGCGCGAGGCTGCCGGGTTGGTGAATTATCCGGTCGGTCAAGCCGGTGTCGGAGTAGAGGCGCGGGGTGTCGATGGCGGCGGCGGGCGACGCAAACCGATCAAGCATAGATTGGAAAACCGAAAAGAAAAATGCCGATCAAAAGGACCGGCGACAGAGCGAAAAAACCCGGAGCAAGGGCTCGGGAAAGAAACTCTCTAGGGCAGCCGGCCGTGTTCCGGCGGACTAACCCTAGGTATGGGCGGCGCGACCCCCGGTGGCAGTCATGGAGGCCGACCGTCCCCGGGGCGGCGCGCGGGTGCGGAAGCGGCGACGACTAGGGTTTAGAATCGAGATAAGGCTGATACCATGTTAGAAGGGGAGAGACATTTGGTGGAATAGTTCGTCGTATTGCTTGAGTCGTGGGCATATATATAGGAGTACAATGACCAACTTGGAATACAAGACAAGTAGGACCAAATCGTAGTCTATCCTATACTTCCTAATAATCTTATACTCAACAAGGAGGTTGAGTATTATGACATGACACCGTATCATATTAAATATGTACTCCCTCTGTCCGAAAAAACGTGTCCCAAGCTTGTCTCTTAAATGGATGTATCTAACACTAAGCGAGTACTATTAGTTAGTGGATACCAAGCTATGATACTATGCATTATGAATGTAGTATGATACATCACAAAAAAAAGAGACCAACCCAAGGGCTAACCCTCGTTGGCATTTATTTATAGGAAAAATTCTGTGAGCACCACGCATTCAAACTCCACTATCGCAAAAACTTTTCAGCTTCCGTGTGACCTTTCGTATACCCGTAGTGCGTGGCAAAAATTTAGACATCGGCTCGGCTCATTCCCGCAACCCGCGGCGCGGCGCGTGTGGCGTGGCGAGGCGGGCGGCGGAGGAGGAGTGTGCGTGGATGCCCCAGTTGTTCTCATGCTCATACAAGTGGGGAAAGAGCCTCCTTTATAAAGAGGTCCAACTCCCTCTAAACTAGTAATGTGGGACTGAGCTGCGTGGGCCTCTAGGATTTATTAGGAATTTCTAAAACTGCTATTGGGCTAGGTCCAAATGAATAAAAATTCAAGCACAAACCAGGACTTGAACTCGGATGGGCTGGCAGCAACCTCAGCTGTCGAGCCAACGAGTAGACGCCCCATCCTATAGTATGATAATTCACATTGTGACCAGTCTTAGTGAGTCCGGTCACGCACTAGGCGCCGGCTCAAATTTCCTGTCACATCCCGCGCGTGCACTGCGCCAATCGCCAACGGTCAGATCAGGAGCATATTGTCCCCACCATCGGCATCTTAATAGTTAAAATACACACACGAGAGAAATTTTTTGGAAAAAAAGTATAGAGCACGCCCCATATCGCTGAATCCATCAACGCACTGCCCCCGTCCGCACAGCTTACAAAGAGTTCAAGCCCGCGCCACGAAGGCCGGCCAACACTGATCCGTACACTCCGAGCGGCTCTTATTGTTCGATTACGGGTTCTGAACACTTATGGTGGGGAGTTGGTTGTCAGTTTGTTCGCGCCGAAGCCTTATTGCTTGCTTCGTCTGGTTTGGTGTTACCTTCCCCGGCATGTGATTATGTGATGTGCCTTAACAGACTACCCTAACAAGGATGGCTTCATGAGATATAGATTTTAACGATCAGACATCCTCTGATGGTATTCCACAGTGTAATTTTCAATCAGTTTGTCTAATTCATATTTAAATATTTTTTAAAGATATCACATCTAAGCTTTCATAAATATATAATGCAGCAATAAATAAAAACTAGAACAAAAAAACTCACAAACATAATGGACATCAGTTTAGATGTGACATAACTATGCCTCATCTAGATGTGTTCTAGACAAACTCATTTTCAATTGGCATACGGTCATGTTGGTTAACACAGTGCAGCCCGGCTTTACCCGTGGCGCGTGAACGACCGCCCAAGACGGCGCATGTGGACAGATCAGTTGACCAGCCAACCAAACAGAAATCCTGGGCAAACGTCCGCGCAAGCCAAACAGCTTAGCGGAAGGGCAACAATGTTGCGAGGGCAGGCCTAGACTCACCTCCCGCGGGCGGGCCAATGTCGTACATCATTAAGAGCAACTCAAATAGATCTCATATCTATAAAGAAACTACCGTTTAAGGCAAGTTTTGGTGAAAAAATGTCTCCAACAGATCCTGTAAGAGTTAAAGAATCATGTAAACTTGGCCCCAGCTTCCTACCGGGGCCACGACAGGCTATCACATTCATCGGCCGGATGGTGTTGTACCTGGTTCACGATCGGTATTACTCTTTGCCAATGTGTTATTTTTTATTGGCATACCGTGACATGGGCTAACGTTGTGGTTGCATAGAAGGGTTGGGCCCAACAGATATCTCGTCTGTATGGTTTCTATACGTGCAAAGAAAGGCGCCTCCACAGACCGATGCTGCCATTTATCGCCTTTGTTATTTTTATCGCACTGTTCTCCCATCCTACCGAAATTGTATACGTTTAGGAGGTTGTGTCTAAGTGTGACAATGTACGAACAAAAGATTGCTATGATCAAGGGGGAGTTAACCGAATTGTCACATATTTATGCTTAGACACCTCGAATTATAGGACAAACCTGAACAAACTAGTATTGCCAACTATTATTACATAATGATTGTTAAGAAATATATTACAATTCAATAAATGCTGGGAAGTAGCATGACAAGCGACAAGTCGCCACGTCATTCTTCTTCTTCTTCTTCTTCTTCTTCTTCTTTGTCTCCCTTCCTCCTCAACGAACCTTTGCTTGTCTCACACCTTTGGTGAGGGTTCTCGATTTATTCGTGCTAATCACCTTTGCGGATGATTTTTTTCTTCTTCGATAAAGGGCGATCTTATTATCTCAGAATGTAGCATCAAAGAGATACAAAACATTCTTAAACAGATATATCTAACACTAAAATATGTTTAGATGCATCCATGATCGACAAGTAATATGAGTTGAGGGGAGTATTTCGTTTTTGGGATATAGTTGGTCTCTACGCCAATGACCCGACGGGCCATCTAGTGATACTTGTAAAGACCAAGTACTTACCTCTAACTTCCTGAATCAGGGAGTCCACTCATTCCAGGATAACCCAAGCTAGCGCGTGCCACTGTACGTAACCGTCGGCGCAACAGGAAGGAGCCAGCTGTGGCCTGCATTTGCACAAACGACATCGCTGTCATGTCACGCAGATTTAGTACCTACCTCCAAGTACGGCGAATGGCGGCACACCACACCAAGGAAACATCTTCCCTGACGCAGTTAACACTGACTCGCTGGCTTTCCCAAAACATCAAGATGACTGATTGATCCGGTTCCAGTTTTATATGCTCCGCTCGTTGGCCGCTGGCAAATCTGTGAACTCCAAAGAAAGCATCACGCAGCTGGGAAATCCTGCCCTCCTCCATTGCCGAAGCATAATTTCCTGACACCTCAGATGGACACCAAGGACGGTGGCAAGATGCACGTCGTCATGCTGCCATGGCTGGCCTTCGGCCACGTGCTCCCGTTCACGGAGTTCGCCAAGCGAGTGGCCCGGCAGGGTCACCGGGTCACCTTCCTCTCCACGCCGAGGAACACCCGCCGCCTCATCGACATCCCGCCGGGCCTCGCCGGCCTCATCCGCGTCGTGGACGTCCAGCTGCCGCGCGTCGAGCACCTGCCGGAGCACGCCGAGGCGACCATCGACCTCCCCTCCGACGACCTCCGCCCGTACCTGCGCCGCGCCTACGACGCCGCCTTCCAGCGCGAGCTCTCGCTGTTGCTCCAGGAGGCGAAGCCGGACTGGGTCCTCGTCGACTACGCGTCGTACTGGGCGCCGGCGGCCGCGGCGAGGCACGGCGTGCCGTGCGCGTTCCTCAGCCTATTCGGCGCCGCGGCGCTCAGCTTCTTCGGGACTCCGGAGGCGCTCCTCGGCCTCGGGAGGCACGCCAAGACGGAGCCGGCGCACTTCACCGTCGTCCCCGAGTACGTCCCGTTCCCGACCACCGTCGCGTTCCGCGGCTACGAGGCGCGCGGGATGTTCAAGCCAAGGATGGTCCCGGTTGACTCCGGCGTGTCGGAGGACTACCGGTACGCCAAGACCATCCAAGGGTGCCGGCTCGTGGGCATCAGGAGCAGCACGGAGTTTGAGCCTGAGTGGCTGCAGCTGCTCGGCGAGCTCTACGAGAAGCCGGTGATCCCGGTCGGCCTGTTCCCTCCGGCGCCGCAGCAAGACGTGGCCGGCCACGAGGCGACGCTGCGCTGGCTAGACGTACAGGCTCCGAGCTCCGTCGTGTACGCGGCCTTCGGCAGCGAGGTGAAGCTGACGAGCACGCAGCTGCAACGGATCGCTCTCGGCCTGCAGGCGTCCGGGCTGCCCTTCATCTGGGCATTCAGGGCGCCGACCGACGCCGTCTCCGGCGGCCTGCCCGAGGGCTTCGAGGAGCGAGTCGCCGGCCGGGGAGTCGTGTGCCGAGGCTGGGTGCCCCAGGTGAGATTCCTGGCCCATGCATCAGTCGGGGGGTTCCTTACGCACGCCGGCTGGAACTCCATCACCGAGGGCCTGGCGCAGGGCGTGAGGCTGGTGCTGCTGCCGCTGGTGTTCGAGCAGGGCCTCAACGCAAGGAACCTGGTGGACAAGAAGATCAGCATGGAGGTGGCGCGGGACGAGCAGGACGGGTCGTTTGCCGCCGACGACATCGCGGCGGCTCTGAGGAGGGTCATGGTGGAAGGCGAAGGGGAGCAGTTCGGGGCCAAGGTGAAGGAGCTCGTTAAAGTGTTTGGGGACGACGAGGTGAATGATACGTGTGTGCGAGATTTTCTCCGGCACCTGTCGGAGCACAGCAAAAAGAACCAAGGATAGGACCAAACTTCAGATATCACCGTATCTTTCAGTCTTTGTTTGGTAGAAGTGGATTTGAGAGGTTTGAAGAGGAGGGGATTCGGTGAATCCCCTCTTTGACTCAATCCCCTCAAATCCACTTGAAACCCACAAACCCCTCCAATCACAATCCTCTCCATACGAAACAATTGTTTGGTAGGCAGGGATTGCAATATTGTGCAAACATCTAAAAATGCAATCTTTTATCAAGAGGAGCTTGCTGCAAAATTGTGAAGTCTTCAAATAAGAATGTGACCTGCTACAGGGGAATAATTTTTTAGCAACATCATAAATTTGCATCGATATCTCACCGCATGCATGAAGTATATCACAACAACATAATTTCTTATAACATCATTACATGCAATCAACATGCCATTTGTGATCTTTCACTTAACACGCAACACTGAACTGAACATTCAGTTCACAGTACAATGGTCTGAACATTGAACTGAAACACTAACACTAAAAATTCAGTACACTGAACTGAAGCACTAACATGTAGTATAATACCCAGGAAAAGGGGGAGAGATCGGAGCAGAGGTTTGCGGTGAGGACGAGAGGAGTAGGTGAGGGGAGGAAGCAACAGGGAGGAGATCAACACTTTTCCATTTCTGAACCCCAACAGTGGCATCGTTTGCTTAAGTATCAGAGGGAGTCCTGGATTAAGGGGTCCTCGGACAGCCGGACTATTAACATGGGCAGGACTGTCGGGCTATGAAGATACAAGACAAAAGATTTCTTCCCGTGTATGGATGAGACTCTCCTTTGCGTGGATGGCAAGCTTGGCGATTCGGATATGTATATTCCTTTCTTTGTAACCGACTTTGTATAACCCTAGTCCCCTCCGGTGTCTATATAAACTGTAGGGTTTAGTCCGTAGAGGCAATCAAAATCACATAGGCTAGACTTCTAGGGTTTTAGCCATTATGATCTCGTGGTAGATCAACTCTTGTAATACTCATATTCATCAAGATCAACCAAGCAGGAAGTAGGGTATTACCTCCATAGAGAGGGCCTGAACCTAGGTAAACATTGTGTCCCCTACCTCCTGTTACCATTAGCCTTAGACGCACAGTTCGGGACCCCCTACCCGAGATCCGCCGGTTTTGACACCGACATTGGTGCTTTCATTGAGAGTTCCGCTGTGACGTCGAAGATAGGATTGATGGCTCGCCTTGTTATCAAGGACAACATCACCTCCGGAGAAGCCTGGCCTCAGGCTAACCCCTCCGGCTGGGCGGCTTCACTATGACCGCCCGTTCGGCCGTCGGGCCGACGATGACTTCTCGGGTCATCGAAAATCGCCTCCGCGTCAACTCAGAATACTCCAAACAGATGGATTCAATGGAGTTGTCATCTTTAAACAAACTCCTGGACCGCATCGCTGCCTTGGGAATCGCTACAGACTACGATCGGATTGGGCTTAAACCCGATCAAAGAGAAATTGAATCTCCGCCGATCACCCATCAGATAGCGGTAGTGGAGGAGCAATACAACAGCTCTGCCTCTATATTGAGGACGAACTATGTTTGGATTTCCGAGCTCACAGAGCCGGATACCCACCCGCGGGAAGACGTGCCCCGTACTCCGAACCTAGAGTCGGATTGTGGGCCTAAAAAAATGGTTGATATCCCGGAGCCCGAACTGTTAAGCTCGGAAGTTTCTCAAACTCTGGATCCCAGATTGGTTCAGGGTTCGGACTTAAATCCACCCACCCACCCAGATACATGCGATCTTATCCACATCAGAAAGCAGTCTCAAGAAACGGTCCATCACTTTTGGGCCAGATTCCTCCTTGTCAAAGACAAGATCAAAGACTGCCGCGATGAAGACGCAATCTCATTAGTCTGCAAAAATTGCACGGACGAGGGAATCCTCAATGCCATCAACCGCCATCACGTGTTACACTTTGCTGACTTGGCAACCATAGTACAGAAGTACTGCGCAATGGAAAGCGCCTGGAAAACTCAGGCAGCTTCTTGGGAGCCACCGACTTCCACTCAACCCCTCGTCCGGACAAAAAGGATGCACCCTCGTCGGTCGGCTGATCCAATAGTAAAAAAATCGAAGCCCATTGTGGGGCGCGGAACCGTTCTAAAGGGATGGCTCGATAGGCCATGCAAAATACACACAACACCGGATACCGTACCAACCCACAGCCTTAGAGCATGCTGGATACTCCGGCAAGTGGCCAAGAGCAGCGAGGATGTCCTCACAAAAAATACTGCAGAGCAACATCCCACGAAAGACAATGACCCTACAGTATTGACAGTCTTCGAGACTTTCGCCTCAAACAATAGGCGCAAAAGAGCACTTTGCAGCCTCGCTGAAGTCTGCCAAGTTGCAGCAATAAACCCCTGGAACGACACGGCCATAACTTTCAATGCAAGTGACGAACCAAAATTCAGAACAGTCCGGGCACCAGCCGCATTGGTCCTCAGTCCGATCATGGACGGCTTTCGGCTTACCAAAGTGCTCATGGACGGCGGCAACGGACTAAACCTCATTTATGAGGAAACTCTCAACAAAATGGAAATAGACAGGAGCCACATTGAGCAAAGTAGCACGACCTTCCGAGGAATCATTCCCAGTCGGGAGGCGCGATGCGCAGGAAAAACCACACTCGATGTAGTATTCGACACGCAGGAGAATTACCGGTCCGAAGAGATAACCTTTCAAGTGGCCCCTTTCAACAGTGGATATCATGCCTTATTAGGGCGAGATGCATTTGCATGCTTCCAACCTATACCCCATTACGGGTACATGAAGCTCAAGATGCCTGGGCGCAATGGTATTATCACTCTTGCTAGTGACCCGGACATAGCACTCCACACCGAAAACAAAACCGCAGCCTTGGCCCTCGAGGTATTATCCGATGCCCTCACGACCGTAGAGTTAACCACATTGCGCTCCACGGGTGGATAGGGACAACGTGATCCTGGACAAACGACCCAAATCCACCTCCTTTAAACCAGTAAACGAAATAGTCAAATTCCAAGTCCACCCGACGGACCCCAAGAAGACAGCGTCCATCGGGGCACAACTGGACCCAACGGTTGACGCCACAGTACGAGCGTTCCTACGCGAAAACTGGGACATATTCGCCTGGCACCCTTCTGATATGCAAGGGATCCCACGCAGGCTGGCCGAACACAGCCTCAATATATTGAAGGGATATAAGCCAGTCAGGCAAACACTGCGGTGCTTTTCAGAACCCAAACGACAAGCTATGGGGGAGGAGCTAGCCAAGTTACTCAAGGCCGGATTCATCAGAGAGATAAAACACCCGTACTGGCTAGTAAACCTGGTGATGGTACCAAAGAAGGATAAATCCTGGCGCCTATGTGTCGATTTCAAAGACCTCAATAAGGCCTGCCCTAAAGATCCCTTCCCCCTCCCCCGCATCGATCAGATTATTGATGCTACCGCATGACACGACTCACTGTATTTCCTTGACGCATACTCCGGATACCATCAAATCAAGATGAAGGAGTCCGATCAAGCCGCAACGACATTTATCACCCCATACGGGCCTTTCTGCTTCAATACTATGACATTCGGGCTCAAAAATGCCGGTGCCACCTACCAACGCATGATTCAAACATGCCTGGAGAAACAAATTGGTAAGACAGTTGAAGCATATGTGGATGACGTAGTCATCAAAACTAGGCACGTCGAGTCATTAATAGACGATCTGCGTCTCACATTCAACAACCTCCGAACATATGACATCAAGCTCAATCCAGAAAAGTGTGTTTTCGGCGTTCCTGCTGGAAAACTGCTGGGCTTCATCATTTCCAATAGGGGAATTGAGGCAAACCTAGCTAAAATCCAAGCTTTGTCACAGTTGGCTACGCCAACATACCTCAAACAAGTCCAAAAACTATCCGGATGTGTGGAAGCTTTAAGCCTCTTTATCTCTAGACTAGGAGAAAAAGCATTGCCACTCTATCGCCTTCTTCGACGCACCGATCACTTTGAGTGGACGGACGCGTCAACGGCTGGACTGGAAGAAATAAAGGCTCTTCTAGCAAGCAACCCAATCCTGGCCGCGCCGAACGTCGGTGAACCTATGTTATTATACATATCGGCCACACACCAAGTCGTAAGTGCGGTGCTCGTCGTTGAACGAGAGGAGGGCGGACACATATTCCCGCTTCAGAAGCCGGTATACTACGTATCCACTGTCCTCACACCATGCAAATCCCAGTACCCTCATTACCAAAAGATAGCATAGGCGGTCTTCATGGCATCCTGGAAGCTACGACACTACTTTCAAGAGTGCTCAATAACGGTGGCCTCCGAGGTACCACTCAATGACATAATAAACAACCGCGACGCTACGGGCCGGATTGCCAAGTGGGCCATTGAGCTCCTCCCATTCGACATAACATACAAACCGCGCCAGGCGATCAAATCTCAAGTACTGGCCGACTTCGTCGCCGAATGGACAGAGGCCGAACTCCCTAAAGAGTACGACACATATTCCAACCGGGTCATGCACTTCAACGGCTCCAAAATGTTGGCAGGCTTAGGAGCAGGCATTGTCTTAACATCCCCCACTGGAGATACAGTTCAGTATGTACTCCAAATATTATACACAGACCCCAACAATGCAGCCGAATACGAGGCCTTATTGCATGGTCTTTGGATGGCTGTCTCCATGGGCATACGACGCCTAGAAGTACGCGGGGATTCAAACCTTGCAATATCCCAAATAAATGGAGATTTCGATGCCAAAGATCCGAAGATGACGGCTTACCGTAACGCCGTTCTCAAAATGTCGGCTCGGTTCGAGGGGCTCGAGTTTCACCACGTGGCTCAAGAAAGTAATCAAGCGGCGGATGTCCTTGCTAGCATCGGTGCCAAGCGCGACCCCATCCCACCTAACATCTTTTTGGAAAGGATTTTCAAGCCATCCATGGTGTGGCAGGGGGAGAGCGGCAACATCAATCCGGATCCGACCATAACCCCAGATTCCGAACACACCGACATCATCGGCGGCTCAGCCACCGAAATTACACTGTCGGCCCATCTCATCATGGCAATCATTGTCCCATGGACCGAACCCTTCTTGGCCTACCTTAATAGGCGAGAACTCCCTAAGGATCAGAATGAGGCGCGCTACATCGTTCGGCGCTCTAAAGCCTACAAGGTTCACGAGGGAGAACTCTACAAGAAAAACGCTACCGGAGTACTTCAAAGATGTGTCTCTGAGGAAGAAGGGCGACAACTCTTGGTTGAAATCCATGCCGGTCTCGGTGGTCACCACACTGCGGCTCGGGCCCTTGTAAGCAAGGCCTTCCGTACAGGTTTCTATTGGCCAATGGCCGAGCAGACGCACAAGATCTTCTCCAAGATTGCGTCGGATTCCAGCTTTTCGCCAACCAAAGCTGTATGCCACCCACCGCTCTACAAACAATCCCCATTACTTGGCCCTTCGTGGTCTAGGGGCTTGATATGGTTGGACCCCTTAAAGGAGGTAGCCATAAGAAAAAATATCTGTTGGTCATGGTGGATAAATTCACTAAGTGGATAGAGGCCAAACCAGTTAAAACGGCTGAAGCCGGACCAGTGATAGACTTCATATCCGGTGTTGTGCACTGTTATGGTATTACACACAGCATCATCACCGATAACGGCTCCAATTTCACAATTGATGAGGTGAAAACCTGGTGTGCTAATCTGGGCATTAAGCTCGATTGCGCCTCTGTCTATCACCCACAAACCAACAGTCAAGTAGAACGAGCCAATGGTCTTATTATGAGCGGCATTAAACCCATACTAGTGCGGTCTTTGAAAGAATCAGACAAGCACTGGGTCGAGGAGCTCCACTCCGTACTCTGGGGGCTGCGGACCACACCCAATTGCTCTACCGGATATTGATACGTCCATTTTGCATCATGCTTTTATATCGATATTTATTGCATTATGGGCTGTTATTACACGTTATGTCACACTACTTATGGCTATTCTCTCTTATTTTGCAAGGTTTACATGAAGAGGGAGAATGCCGACAGCTGGGATTCTGGGCTGGAATAGGAGCAAACATTGGAGACCTATTATGCACAGCTCCAAAAGTCCTGAAACTCCATGAAAGTCATCTTTGGAATTAATGATAATTATTCAACGGAAGAAATACCTGAGGGGGGCCACCCACCGTCCACGAGGGTGGGGGGTGCGCCCACCCTTACAGGGTGCACCCCCTGCCTTGTGGGCCGCCTGGCAGCCCTCCGGTGCCCATCTTCTACTATATGAAGTCTTCTACCCTAAAAAAAATCATAAGCAAGCTTACAGGATGAAACTCCGCCGCCACGAGGCGGAACCTTGGCGGAACTAATCTAGGGCTCCGACGGAGCTGTTCTGCTAGGGAAACTTCCCTCCGGGAGGGGGAAATCATCACCATCGTCATCACCAATGATCCTCTCATCGGGAGGGGGTCAATCTCCATCAAACATCTTCACCAACACCCTCTCCTCTAAAACCATAGTTCATCTCTTGTATCCAATCTTTGTACCCAAACCTCAGTTTGGCACCTGTGGGTTGCTAGTAGTGTTGATTACTCCTTGTAGTTGATGCTAGTTGGTTTATCCGGTGGAAGATCATTTGTTCAGATCCTTAATGCATATTAATACTCCTCTGATCATGAACATGAATATTCTTTGTGAGTAGTTACGTTTGTTCCCGAGGACATGGGTGAAGTCTTGCTATTAGTAGTCATGTGAATTTGGTATTCGTTTGATATTTTGATGAGATGTATGTTGTCTCTCCTCTAGTGGTGTTATGTGAACGTCGACTACATGACACTTCACCATTATTTGGGCCTAGAGGAAGGCATTGGGAAGTAATAAGTAGATGATGGGTTGCTAGAGTGACAAAAGCTTAAACCCTAGTTTATAAGTTGCTTCGTAAGGGGCAGATTTGGATCCATATGTTTCATGCTATGGTTAGGTTTACCTTAATACTTCTTTTGTAGTTGCGGATGCTTGCAATAGGGGTTAATCATAAGTGGGATGCTTGTCCAAGAAAGGGCAATACCTAAGCACCGGTCCACCCACATATCAAATTATCAAAGTAACGAACACAAATCATATGAGCGTGATGAAAACTAGCTTGATGATAATTCCCATGTGTCCTCGGGAGCACTTTTCTCATTATAAGAGTTTGTCCAGGCTTGTCCTTTGCTACAAAAAGGATTGGGCCACCTTGCTTCACTTTATTTGCTTTCATTGCTTGTTACCCGTTACAAATTATCTTATCACAAAACTATCTGTTACCTATAATTTCAGTGCTTGTAGAGAATACCTTACTGAAAACCGCTTGTCATTTCCTTCTGCTCCTCGTTGGGTTCGACACACTTACTTATCGAAAGGACTATGATAGATACCCTGTTCATCAAGACTCTTTTCTGGCGCCGATGCCGGGGAGTGAAGCGCCTTTGGTGAGTGGAACTTAGTAAGGAAACATTTATATAGTGTGCTGAAATTTATTGTCACTTGTTATTATGGAAACTAATCCTTTGAGAGGCTTGTTCGGGGTATCTTCACCCCGACCAGTAGATCAAAGATTTGCTCCTCAACCTACTGAACCTACTGAAAATGTTTACTTTGAGATTCCTTCGGGTATGGTAGAGAAATTGCTAGCTAATCCCTTTGCAGGAGATGGAACATTGCATCCGATTTACACCTTATATATGTGGATGAAGTTTGTGGATTATTTAAGCTTGCAGGTATGCCCAATGATGTTGTTAATAAGAAGGTCTTCCCTTTATCTTTGAAGGGAGATGCATTGACATGGTATAGGCTATGTGATGATATGGGATCTTGGGACTATAAACGATTGAAATGGGAATTTCACGAGAAGTTTTATCCTATGCATCTTGTTCATCGTGATCATAATTATATATATAATTTTTGGCCTCGCGAAGGAGAAAGCATCGCTCAAGCTTGGGGGAGGCTTAAGTCAATGTTATATTCATGCCCCAATCATGAGCTCTCAAGAGAAATGATTATTCAAAATTTTTATGCTCGGCTTTCTCTCAATGATCACACCATGCTCGATACTTCTTGTGCTAGTTCTTATATGATGAAGACTATTGAATTCAAGTGGGACTTATTGGAAAGAATTAAACGCAACTCTGATGATTGGGATTCCGACGATGGTAAGGAGTCAGGTATGACACCTAAGTTTGATTGTGCTAAATGTTTTATGGATACCAATGCTTTTCATGGATTTAGCACTAAATATGGACTTGACTCTGAGATAGTAGCTTCTTTATGTGAATCATTTACTACTCATGTTGATCTCCCTAAGGAGAAGTGGTTTAAATATAATCCTCCCACTGAAGTAAAAGTAGTTGCACCTATTACAGTTGAAGAAAAGATTATCACTTATAATGATCCTACTGTTCATTCTACTTATATTGAGGAACCATCTTTCCCTGTTAGGATAAAGGATCATGCTAAAGCTTCAACTATGGTCCGTAAGAGTAATACTAGAACTTATACACCTCCTGAGCAAATTAAAGTTGAACCTAGTATTGCTATGGTTAAAGATCTCTTGGTTGATAAAGTTGATGGGCATGTTATTTATTTCTTTGAACAGGCTGCTAACATTGCTAGACCCAATGCTAAGATACATAGACCTGTTGTAGGCATGCCTGTTATTTCTGTTAAAATAGGAGATCATTGCTATCATTGCTTATGTGATATGGGTGCTAGTGCTAGTGCAATACCTCATTCCTTATATGAAGAAATTATGCATGATATTGTACCCGCTGAAATAGAAGATATTGATGTTACTATTAAGCTTGCCAATAGAGATACTATTTCACCAATTGGGATTGTTAGAGATGTTGAAGTCTTGTGTGGGAAAGTTAAATATCCTTCTGATTTTCTTGTTCTTGGTTCCCCACAAGATAGCTTTTGTCCCATTATATTTGGTAGACCCTTCTTGAATACTGCCAATGCTAGGACTGATTGCGAAAAGGATGTTGTTATGATTGGCTTAGGATATATGTTTCATGAGCTTAATTTTGCTAAGTTTCGTAGACAGCCCCATGATAAAGAATTGCCTAGTAAGGATGAAATTATTGGTCTTGCTTCTATTGCCGTGCCTCCTACTGATCCGTTAGAACAATATTTGCTAGACCATGAAAATGATATGTTTATGAATGAAAGAAGGGAAATAGATGAAGTATTCTTGAAACAGGGACCCATTTTGAAGCACAACTTGCCTGTTGAAATCTTAGGGGATCCTCGACCACCCAAGGGTGATCCCGTGTTTGATCTTAAACCTTTACCTGATACTCTTAAATATGCTTATCTTGATGAAAAGAAGATATATCCTATTATTATTAGTGCTAACCTTTCAGAGCAGGAAGAGGAATGATTATTGAAAACTCTGAAGAAGCACTGTACTGCTATTGGATATACTCTTGATGATCTTAAGGGCATTAGTCCCACTCTATGCCAGCACAAAATAAATTTGGAAGAAGATGCCAAACCAGTTAGAGATCATCAATGATGGTTAAATCCTAAGATGAAAGAAGTGGTAAGAGAGGAAATACTAAAGCTCCTCGAGGCAGGTATAATTTATCCCGTTGCTGATAGTCAGTGGGTAAGTCATGTCCATTGTGTCCCTAAGAAGGGAGGTATTGCTGTCTTTCCTAATGATAAAGATGAATTGATCCCGCAAAGAATTATTACAGGTTATAGGATGGTAATTGATTTCCGCAAATTAAATAAAGCTACTAAGAAAGATCATTACCCTTTACCTTTTATTGATCAAATGCTAGAAAGACTATCCAAACATACACATTTTTGCTTTCTAGATGGTCATTCTGGTTTCTCTCAAATACCTGTGTCAGCGGACGATCAAGCAAAGACTACTTTTACTTGCCCTTTCGGTACCTTTGCTTATAGACATATGCCTTTTGGTTTGTGTAATGCACCTGCTACCTTTCAGAGATGCATGATGGCTATATTCTTTGACTTTTGTGAAAAGATTTGCAAGGTATTCATGGATGATTTTTCCGTTTATGGATCCTCCTTTGATGATTGCTTGAGCAACCTTGATCGAGTTTTGCAGAGATGCAAAGATACTAGTCTTGTTTTGAATTGGGAGAAGTGCCACTTTATGGTTAATAAAGGCATTGTCTTGGGGCATAAAATTTCTGAAAAAGGTATTGAAGTTGATAAAGCTAAAGTTGATGCTATTGAAAAGATGCCGTGTCCCAAGGACATTAAAGGTATACGAAGTTTCCTTGGTCATGCCGGTTTTTATAGGAGGTTCATTAAGGACTTTTCTAAAATCTCTAGGCCTCTGACTAATTTATTACAAAAACATATTCCTTTTGTCTTTGATGATGATTGTGTAGAAGCATTTGAAATACTTAAGAAATCTTTGATCACTGCACCTATTGTTCAACCACCTGATTGAAATTTACCCTTTGAAATTATGTGTGATGCTAGCGATTATGCTGTAGGTGCTGTTCTAGGACAAAGAGTCGATAAGGAACTAAATGTTATTCAATATGCCAGTAAAACTCTAGACACTGCTCAGAGAAATTATGCTACTACTGAAAAAGAATTCTTAGCAGTTGTATTTGCATGTGATAAGTTCAGACCTTATATTGTTGATTCTAAAGTAACTATTCACACTGATCATGCTGCTATTAAGTATCTTATGGAAAAGAAAGATGCTAAACCTAGACTTATTAGATGGGTTCTCTTGCTACAAGAATTTGATTTGCATATTATTGATAGAAAGGGGGATGAAAACCCCGTTGCAGACAACTTGTCTAGGTTAGAGAATGTTCTTGATGACCCACTACCTATTGATGATAGCTTTCCTGATGAACAATTAGCGGTCATAAATGCTTCTCGTACTGCTCCATGGTATGCTGATTATGCTAATTACATTGTTGCTAAATTTATACCACCTAGTTTCACATACCAACAAAAGAAAAAGTTCTTTTATGATTTAAGACATTACTTCTGGGTTGACCCACACCTTTATAAAGAAGGAGTAGATGGTGTTATTAGACGTTGTGTACCTGAGCATGAACAGGAACAGATCCTACGCAAGTGTCACTTCGAGGCATATGGAGGACACCACGCTGGAGATAGAACTGCACATAAGGTATTGCAATCCGGTTTTTGTTGGCCTACTCTCTTCAAAGATGCCCGTAAGTTTGTCTTGTCTTGCGATGAATGTCAAAGAATTGGTAATATTAGTAGACATCAAGAAATGCCTATGAATTATTCTCTTGTTATTGAACCATTTGATGTTTGGGGCTTTGATTATATGGGACCGTTTCCTGCCTCTAATGGGTATACACATATTTTAGTTGCTGTTGATTATATTACTAAGTGGGTAGAAGCTATTCCAACTAGTAGTGCTGATCATAACACCTCTATTAAGATGCTTAAAGAAGTTATTTTTCTGAGGTTTGGAGTCCCTAGATATTTAATGACTGATGGTGGTTCACATTTTATTCATGGTGCTTTTCGTAAAACGCTTGCTAAGTATGATGTTAATCACAGAATTGCATCTCCTTATCACCCACAGTCTAGTGGTCAAGTAGAATTGAGTAATAGAGAGCTCAAATTAATTTTGCAAAAGACTGTTAATAGATCTAGAAAGAATTGGTCCAAGAAACTTGATGATGCATTATGGGCTTATAGAACTGCATATAAAAATCCTATGGGTATGTCTCCATATAAAATGGTTTATGGAAAAGCATGTCACTTACCTCTTGAACTTGAACATAAGGCATATTGGACTATTAAAGAGCTCAATTATGATTTCAAACTTGCCGGTGAGAAGAGGTTATTTGACATTAGCTCACTTGATGAAACCCAAGCCTATGAGAATCCAAGTTGTTTAAAGAAAAAGTTAAAAGATGGCATGACAAGAAGATACAAAAGCATGAGTTTAACATAGGAGATTATGGGTTGCTATTCAACTCTCGTTTAAGATTTTTTGCAGGAAAACTTCTCTCTAAATGGGAAGGCCCTTACGTTATCGAGGAGGTCTATCGTTCCGGTGCCATAAAAATCAACAACTTCGAAGGCACAAATCCGAAGGTGGTGAATTGTCAAAGAATCAAACATTATATCTCAGGTAATCCTATAAATGTTGAAACTAGTATTATTGACACCGTAACCTCGGACGAATACATAAGGGACACTTTCCAGAATGTTTCAGACTCCGAAAAGGAATAGGTATGTGGTACGGTAAGTAAACTGACTCCAAAACAGTTCTAATGGCAAATTTTCTCCGTTTTGGAATATTTAAGAAAATAGGAACATAAGAAGTAGTTCGGAAAGGACACGAGGCGTCCACGAGGGTGGAGGGCGCGCCCCTCCCTCCTAGGCACCTCGTGTGCTCTCCGACTTTGTTTTCTTGCATGATACTTCTTTTGGTTGGTAAAAAATCATTATATAATCTCCCGAAGGTTTTGACCACCGTATCACGCAAAGATCCTCTGTCTTTGTTTCGAGCTATTTTTCTGATAGATCTAGAGCACCATGACGTCTTCAAGCGCTTCTAAGGGCAAGTTTTTCGAGAGGGTCATCAACCCCTACCTCGCGAAGGTGCTGCATCACCCTCAAACCATTGAGGTGCGTGAGGGGGTGCTGCACATTCGTGATGTGGAGGGACCAAGGAGTACCGAAAGCGTGGAGACAAAGCTAGAAGCGATGGAACAATAAGTTTTCAAGTGCCAAGGGATGGTGGAGTGCGGACTTAACGCCAACCAGATGATGATCGCGGAGTTCACCAACAACCACAAGCTAGACGCCAAGAACATTGGGGAGACCGTCTTCAAGCTTCATGAGAAAATCGAGCATCTCCAAGCCCAGATCTATGACCTGCAAAGCCAAAACTGTGAGTATGAATATAGATTCAAGAGGATGAGTTCGGCTGCAGATTTGAGGATCCCGGAGACTCGATCATCCTTCTATGATGGTGAGCCTATGCCTTGGAAGACGGACGACAAGCCTACATCATCAGCAACTCCTTCTTCACCACCTCCGAGGACATAATCACATGGGTATTGGCACTCCCCTTGGCAACTGCCAAGCTTGGGGGAGGTGCCTCGGTATCGTATCACCATCACACTCCTATCTTTACCGTTTTACTTAGTTCAATCCTTTTGGTAATATCTTGATCTAGTATAATAAATTTTTGGTATGAATTAGTTTTGAGTTTTGCTTTGTGATCCCTCTATGTAATCAAGTCCGTGAGATATATATATATAATAAAGATTAGTGTTGAGTCAAGGGCTTTGCTATCTTGCTATGATCTATAGAAAATAGAAAGAATAAAAAGAAATAACAGAGTTCATATTGATCTTATGGATAGTAATGACTTCACACATAAAGAGTATGAGTCTTAAAAGTTGTTGAGAGTTGGCAAACATAATATTGGTCATCGTTGCAATTAATAGGAAGTAATAAAGAAAGAGAGGTTTTCACATATAAATATACTATCTTGGACATCTTTTATGATTGTGAGCACTCATTAAAGTATGACATGCTAAAGAGTTGATGTTGGACAAGGAAGACAACATAATGGGTTATGTTTTCTCACATCTCAGTTAAAGTATATTGTCATGGATCATTCAAACATGTTGAGACTGCCTTTCCCCCTTATGCTAGCCAAATTCCTTGCACCAAGTAGAGATGCTACTTGTGAGGGAGTCCGGGATTAAGGGGTCCTCGGACAGCCAGACTATATACTTTGGCCGGACTGTTGGACTATGAAGATACAAGATTGAAGACTTCGTCCCGTGTCCGGTAGGACTCTCCTTTGCGTGGAAGGCAAGCTTGGCAATTCGGATATGTAGATTCCCTTCTCTGTAACCGACTCTGTGTAACCCTAGCCCCCTCCAGTGTCTATATAAACCGGAGGGTTTAGTCCGTAGGACAACAACAATCATAATCATAGGCTAGCTTCTAGGGTTTAGCCTCTACGATCTCGTGGTAGATCAACTCTTGTAATACTCATATCATCAAGGTCAATCAAGCAGGAAGTAGGGTATTACCTCCATCGAGAGGGCCCGAACCTGGGTAAACATCATGTCCCCCGCCTCCTATTACCATTAGCCTTAGATGCACAGTTCGGGACCCCCTATCCGAGATCCGCTGGTTTTGACACCGACATTGGTGCTTTCATTGAGAGTTCCACTGTGTCGTCATGATAAGGCTTGATGGCTCCTTCAATCATCTTCAAAGACGCGGTCCAGGGGGAGGTTTTCCTTCCCAGACAGATCTTCATATTCAGCGGCTTCGTACTACGGGCCAACTCGCTTGGCCATCTGGAGTAGATTAATAGCTACGCCCCTGGCCATCAGGTTAGGTTTGGAAGCTTGAACTATACTATCGATATTCGCAGAGACTTGATCTTCAACGGATTCGAGCCCATGTTAGGTACGCCGAACAGTCACGATGAGCATGACTTAGATCTGCCATCAGACAGTGTTCGGGAGATCGTGCCTGCGGCGGCCCCGGGATCCAATTCGGAGCAGATCGCGTCATCCGAGGACGGGTGGATGCACGACAAAAAAAAGACACATCCGTGACATTTTGGGCCGGACGAATTTTTTTCCTGTCATACATATGACACTTCTATGACGATAATTGTGACAAAACCCGGTATCATCGTAGATGTGGTGGGCTCCTACTTCTATGACAAAAAATCATGAGAGAATATGGGCTTTTCATCCTGGGCGGGCCGGAGACGCATCTGCATGACATTCTTTGGGCCGTCCATGACGGAAAAAACCGTGGTAGAAGCGAGGGCGAGGAAAATTTCGGGGAGTTCCCGGTTATGGTGGGTGGTCGGGGGCTGAGCGATGCGCGTTTCTCTTGTACACGTATGCGCGTGTGTGCGAGGCGTTGGCTCTAACTGAACCCGAGTGAGGCGTTGGGCTCTAACTGAACCCGAGCGATTGCACTGCAGGATACGCATTACTGAACCCGAGCGATCGTTTCCTTTGCTATTGCTGCTAACTGAAGCCGATCGATGCTGCCTCCCTGGATGAACAGTGAGTGTTGCGAGGGGGGGGGGGTTGGATGAACAGTGAGCGGTGGGAGTGGATGAACAGGACCCGTGGCGTTGCCTCTGGATGAACATGACCCTGATCAATCGGGCTGGTTGGGGCTGGATGAACAGGACCCCGTGGAGGGCTGGATGAATAGGATGACCCCGTGGAGGGCTGGATAAACAGTAGACGGTGGAGGGGTGGATGAACAGTAGCCTATGGATGGGTGGTTGAACAGGAGCCCGTGGAGAGGGGTGGTTGAAAATTAGACGATGGAGTAGCGCGTGGTGGAGGCTGGATGAACAGGAGCCCGTGGATGAACAGTCGCAGGTGGAGGCTGGAGGAGGTCGACAGTGGATGAACAGTAGCCCGTGGAGGCTGGAGGAGGTCAACGGTGGAGATGAACAGTATCCCGTGGAGTCACGTTTTGCGGTACGCCACACCCCTCCCGATGAACAGGACCCCCGTTTCGACCGTAGCGCTCCAACACAAGTCCGTTTCGTCTGTTTTGTGGTACGCCACAACCCTCCCGATCAACAGGACCCCCGTTTCGACCGTAGGAGGTCCGTTTCCTCTGTTTTGCGGTACGCCACACCCCTCCCTGATCAACAGGACCCCTGTTTCGACTGTAGGAGGTCCGTTTCCTCCGTTTTGCGGTACGCCACACCCCTCCCGATGAATAGGATCCCGTTTCGAACGTGGCCGGTCGAACACAAGGCCGTTTCCTCCGTTCTGCTGTACGCCAGGCCTCGTTTCTATCGCCTGTTCCATCCAAGCCCTACCGATGAACACGACGATGCATTCCGTTCCGACCCAGCCGGTTGGCTCCCCATGAACACGACGACGACGCTGTTTCTCCGTTCTGACCCAGCCAATGTACATGAGCCCTGGCCGTACGTATATATGCATGAGTAGGCGTTCGAGACCCCGCCCGTATGTACACATACGTGGTCGTATTTTCTTTCTTGCACCCTGGCCGCTGTACGTATGTGTACATGCTACGTGCGCGCCTCTACTACGACACGTGCGCGCCTCTACATCCACCAGTATATATGTACATACACGTTCGCGACCAGAATGACAATGCTACGTACGCTTCAACCAGGTGGGTCCCAACTGCCAGGCACTTCCTTGCGTGCGAAGATGTAGCTGGTGGGTCCCAGCTGTCACGGGGGCGAATCGTTTTTTTTGCCCGGACGCAATTCCTTGCGTGCGAAGGTGTAGCTGGTGGGTCCCAGCAGTCATGGGGGAAATGTTTTTTTCGCAAAATATGGTGGCCCGTCCGGTGGGTCCCCGCTGTCAGGTGGAGGAATAATTATTTTGCGCGTAATAAGGAGGCACTTCCTTGCGGTCACCGTGGTCCCAGCTGTCAGCCTCTCCACGTACAGTCCACGTCCGATGGAAGCCGTTCCTTGACCACGTTGACCACGCCGCGCCGAGAGCACCAGGGCGGTGGACGAGGGCGAGGCCTAGGAAGGGGACGACGTGGAGCCGGGGAAGACGCGGCAGTGGATGCCCACACGTAGAGGAGTACAAGGGTTCACTGGTTTGCTGCGGTGTGAGTCTGCCGTCGCCGCAGAATAACAATTAACATGGGGTGTAGGTGAGTAGAGGGATGGCCTGGCCAGCGGTGGGAGTAGTAGGGGGCGGTGAGGTCTCCGCCGCATCACAGCCGGCCACGGGAGGCAGGAGCACGAGGCATGACCGACACTGGTTTTGGTGGCTGGAGCAAGAAGACCAGAGGTTGAGGAAGCACTACGGCCGTTGGATGGACATCGTACGGTCACTGGAGCTAGAATCATGCATATTGACTAAGTTGAAAAAGCCCTCCGTCCCCGTCAACTTAGTAGGCCCACAAGTCAATGGTGGTAACGTTTTTTTTCGCGAAATACAGAGGCCCTTTCGGTGGGTCCCTGATGTCAGGTGGAGGAATCATTATTTTGCGCGTAATAAGGAGGCATTTCCTTACGTGCGGTCATGGACCCAGCTGTCGGCCTCTCCACATACAGTCCACTTCAGATGCATGTCGGTCGTTGACCATGTTGACCAGGCCGTGCCGAGAGCACCAAGGCGGTGGACGACGACGAGGCCTAGGAAGGGAACAAGACGGAGGCAGGAAAGGCTAGGCAGTTGTTTCCCACGCGGAGGGGAGTACGACTGTACGAGGGTTTACTGGTTCGTCTGCCGTTGCCGGAGAATAACAGCAGGTGTGGGTGAGTAGAGGGATGGCTAGGCCAGCGATTGGAGTACGGTGGGGCGGTGAGGCCTGTGCGGCAGCACAGCCAGCTGCGGGGAGGAGGGAGCAGGCAGTGCCACCGGTGCTTGTTTGAGCGGCTCGAGCAGGAAGAGCAGAGATTGAAGAAGCACGACGGCCGTTGGATGGACATCCAACAGTCACTGCTTGTGCGTCAATCTTCTTTTTAGGAAAGCCTCAAATCTGTGGAAAATAGCATACAACCCATCTGCCATTATTTCTAATAATTTATAGCCCATTTGCTAATTCTTAAGGTTTTATTTGGAGCCCATATTCTTTTTATTAGCATTACAGCCCATATTGTGGCCACAGTTAAAAAATTATGTAGTTGACACTACAATACATGCTAATGTATTACAGTAGTTCACCAAAATAAGTTATGTATAAACGTTTAACCTACTTTGTTTGTTTTTGTCTCATTAGTAAATAATCTGGTACACTAATCTACAAGTTCAAACTTTCAGGAAGGTATGGAACAAATGATTGAACAGCCACAACCACCTGAAGGTGACGAGGCTACGACAGGCACAATGTCACCTCTTGCTGCAGTACATCAGTATCTCTCCACTAACAGTGCAAAAAGCACCTTCCTGCGTAATTCTGGGTTGGTTGTCAAGGTAACCTCGTCCAAATCGCCTTCTGAACAAAATCTTCCTGCTAGACAGAGTGATATATCTGTGTTCCAGACACAAGTCCAATCCCTAATGGACGTTGTTTCGGAAACAAGAATAGTGGTTGAGAAATGTCATCAAGATATGAATGGTTTTGAAACCAGACTATCAGACATTCGCTTCGTTGTTCAAGAGCAATGGCGGAAAAAGGTGGAGATCGTGCTGCTCCATCAGATTCTACAGCCTGAAAGCACTCAGGTCAAATGATCTGTGCTTCTATACATGTGATGGTGCTTTTATCTGGAAGGACTGTAAACTTTATGCGAACAGGCCTTTTGTTGTATGGTTGGAATTTATTTTGTTGTGATACAACATTTATGATGCTGCCACAGGCTGCAGTAATTACGACGCTATTTTTGTATAGTGTAGGTTTATCTTAGTAATGTATTCGGCCGAAAGCTTCGTAGGAGCCCAACATGCCAACATTCGTCGGGCCCATTCCAATTGGGCTAAAAATGATTACGGGCCGAAATTGGCATGTAGCCCACTAAAAATATCTGGGCCTAAATCAGCATAAGCTTTCATATTTTCCTGGTAAGCCTGTGCCCATAGTGGGCCTTTAACAGGCCTAAAAATAATTTGGGCCCTTAGTAAAATTAGGCCTTTTACAGGTGTAAATATCTCGAGCCCATAAAGAACATGGGCCTTTAATAGACCAAAAGTGAGATTGGGCCCTGATTGTGCCAAATAACCCACTGGACTTAGCAGGCCGAAATGGTGGCCCATTTACGATGCGGATCTTTGACAGGCCGAAATTCGGACGGGCCGTAAATGCGCCGACCTAATACATGGGCCTTTAACGGGCCAGAACTTCGGTCGTGCTAGATTATCGCCATTTTTATATGGGCCGTTAATGGGCCCGATATGACGGTGGGCCGCATATGGCCCATGGTTTACGTCCGGCGTTAACAGGCCGGAAATGACAACAGGCCGATAGTGGCCCAAATCTATAGTGGGCCTCTAACAGGCCGAATGTCAGACATGGCCGAATATGACCCAAATCCTTTATGGTCGTTTATGGGCCGAAAGTTTTGATGGCCTGTAAATGGTCCCAAATGAAGCCGGACCTTTAACATGCCGAAAATACACCGGGCCGTAATTCGGCCCAATTACTTAGCGGACAGTTAAAGGGCCAGAAGTGACCATGGGCCGCATTGATGACAAGTTTAGGGCAGGCCGTTGACGAGCCGATTTGACAGAGAATGTTGGGCCTTTAGCTGGGCCTGCCCATTATGGTCTGCAGAATCTTGTGGGCCTTTAGCTGGGCCGGCCCATTGTGGTCCGCAAAATCTTGTGGGCCTTTAGCTGGGCCGACCCATTATGGTCTGCAAATTCGTTTGGGCCTTTAGCTGGGCCGGCCCATTATGGTCCGCTAAATTTTGTGGATCTTTAGCTGGGCCGGCCCATTATGGCCTGCTAAATCTTATGGGCCTTCGGTTGGGCCGGCCCATTTAAATTTGTGGGCCACTTTTGGGCCGGTCCACGTGTCAACATATCATAGGTCATCTCGACCGTTGGATGAGTGACACCTGTGCCAACGCGGAGCTGACGCATGGATCCGTCAGCCAATGAGAATTTTACACGTGGAAAATCGGCATTGGTCATGGCTGTTAACGGGTTATCGGATCCAAAATCCGACCCGATAGCTTATACGGTGGATGCCACGTGTCAGTCACCCTTGATGAAAGCACTTCTGTGACGCGCGATTTATCGTCATGGAAGTGGACACTTCCGTGATGATAATTTTGATAATGTCATAGAACACTTCTACGACAGCACAGGTATGACTATCTTGATTCTGTCATAAATTTGTCATGGATGTACATGCATGACAGAAAACGTGACCTACTGTGACAAACACGTATCATCACGGAAGTGTATTTTTTTGTAGTGATGGACCCCGCCACGGAGGCCGCACACTCATCGGCGTTGGAGCCGAACACTGATCCCACCTCCCATGCGGATGGTATCATCGGACCCTCGGACTTGTCTCCGGCTACAGGATCCGAACCGCATACGTCCGTGCCTATCGAATCTGATTGGGCACCGGTCATGGAATTCACCTCCGCGGATATCTTTCAGCGCTCGCCCTTGGGTGATGTGCTAAATTCATTAAGATCTCTCTCCTTGTCAGGATACTCTTGACCGAACTATGTCCGGCTTGAGTAGGAAGCGGATGACAAAAAATTTGTTCCCCACCCACCACCCACTTAATAGCCACTTTCGATGACTTAACCGACGTGCTTGACTTCAACTCCGAAGACATCGACGGTATGGACAACGATGTAGGAGAAGAACAGGAACCACCGCCTATAGGGCGCTCGACAGCCACCTCATCATATGATATATATATATGTATATATATATATATAGCTAAAAACTATTCTGATCACAGGATCAGAATAATATTCTGATCACAACCTGAACTACCCGGGTAACGCTCCTGAACTTCCCACTGCATAAACCCGACCTTCATGCTATCTTCGCAACCGTGCTTTCTACCGCGAGTTTTTCTGATCATTCGTGTTGTTGGCGATGTAAGTGTAATGTTTGCACGGGTTTTAGAATCTAAATGCTTGTTTTTGATTAGGAATCTAGCTGTTTGGCGGATGTGCTCTCGGGCGTTGTTGAACAATGATCTGTCGCAATTGTTTTGCATGTACTGGATGATCTAGTATCTATAACAGGATGAAAATTGTGTTTAGGTACGAGTTTACTTAATGACTTGTTGTTATTTTCGAACGAATTCGATTTGGTGTTCCGCCAGATATCTTCGTCTGCGGGTTTCGTTTCGGCCGGTTTTTTAGATTTGTAGGTTTTCTGTTCAAATTCGGTGTGGATTTCGCGTGCATGAGTGAGACAGAATGCTATCCATGTGTTAATTTGATTATTCGGGCTCATACAAATCATAATCCGGCGATTCGATCTTCTGCCTCCCGCCGTGTTTTTTGTTCGAGGGACAATATAACGGGGATCATTTTCTTATTTTATCTGGAGCATGTTGATGTTCGAAATGGCTGTTGAATCCTTCCCGTTTTTGCTAATTCATTTTGGCTGGCTCGTTCATTCCTAATTTGCGGATCGCAATTTCCGCCTCCCATCGTGGTTCGTTGTGTCGAGCGCACTGATTTTATGGCTGATTTTTTTGGATGTTTTTTCTGTTGTAGGAAGACGTTCGAAATGGTCGTTGACGTGTCGTAATTGACCCAAGAGATTAAATCTGGGAACCAAAATTAATCGGGGTTGTGGTTTCAATCAATTTTCCTTCTGTTTGTACAGGCTGGACTGCTAGAACTTCCGCACCTGAACTTCTGCATTCTAGGTATATGCTGGACTTCAGTTGATGTTTGTTGTTTTCGATAATCATTATCTTTCAGAAGATGCTGGACTTCTTTCTAATTAATGGTTGAACTTCTGTGTTTCCAGATTGCATTCAATATGTTGCAAGGCGAAGGTGCATGGTGCTATATATTTTCTTATTTTCATTTTTTAATAATTTTAGTTCCTGAGATGTTAGTTTTAAAGTTTGTCTCGTGGGCAATCATTTTGATTAGTCCAAGTATGCATGCACTTTTTTTCCAGATCATCTAACGGTTGTTGTACAAGCTGGACTTTTGTACTATCCATACCTGAACTTCTATTTTTCGTTCTTTGCAATGTAATGGGAAGCAAGCCCCTCCGTATTTCTTTCTATTTTTATGTTATTTTTCGTACTTTTGCATTGCTTTCGGATTTTTTGATAGACCCATGAGCAAACCATGTAATTTTCCTACGGATATGCGTATAGTTCTTATATTTTTCTAGTATGTTTTCGTACTTATAGTATTTGTTTGGTCTTCAGTTAGTAACTATCCCGAACTTCTGTATGCTAATTGTTTTTATAATGGTAATTTAGAGGTTTTGCCAAAGCCCCGAACTACTTCTTTTTGTTTCTTTATGGTTTATTTATTCTTATTGATTTACTTCTTTTATTATAGTACTTGTACTTCTGTTCTTTATTTTTTGAACTTCTTTTCTCTTGTTTTTTAGGGGCATATTTATGTATGTATGCTTCTTCCTTTAGTAGTTTATTTTTCCATCTACTTTTTGGTTTTGAGGATATTAGCTTTGCTGTTTTTGTGATCTTATCTCATCATAATAGATGCACTCAAATGGTGCATTTATTTTATCTAGACATGTATTTACTATTTTAGCTCTTGGGGGGTAAAACTGTAAATTTGGTGTGGCTTCAAGTCCCACGACAGACATGCATTAACTGGCCATCTCCCTCGCCACCACATGTCAGAAATTTCCTCTCCCTCTGTCGCTCGCTCTCTCTTCGCTCTTCGTCACTCCGCTACCTCCTTCAACTGCTACTCCCCATGATTTCTCCGCCCCTGCCCCGTGCGCTCGCGAGTGGAGTAACCGGCGCACTCCCCCGCTCCTATTTCTCCCCCTGCCCCGCGCTCTCCCTCGCCCAGCCCACGCTCCTCTGCTCTGAAGCGAGGGCAGCAACTGCTTGCGCGTGGCGTTGTGGGGAGTGAAGAACCGCCGCGGAATCCTGCTTGGAGAGGTACAAACGCTGCGCCCCGCCCCTCCCCCCTAATGCCTGTATTCACTTTCGCCAGATCTGTGGAGGCCTGCCCTGATTGCTCTACTTGCTCTCGCGTCCGCCTCCCACCCCCCTTTTCTGATGGTTTGGTGGGACATTAGGTAGGGTTCTTGGTCGTGTGGTGGTTGGAATGCACCCCCTCCCCCCCGCGACCAGATTTGTTTGTGATATGCTTGTGTGTGGTTTTTCTTTTTCCCCTTTGTTGATTTTAGGAGTCAGGTGCATGTCAGAGAGGTTGCGGTGTGGTTGTTGATGCTAGATCTGTTGTATCTAATGGCATTAGTGCTGTGGACTTGGAGGTCTATATTATGTTTGGGACATTGTAGTTAGTTTCTGGATACGTTTTTTGTTGTGGTTGCCTATATGTGCTATTGTCTATTTCATACTTGTTGGTTCTAGTTGTTTGTAGTTGGTTCTTGTTGTTTGTAGGTGGTTCTAGTGTTTGATTTAGTTCCCTTTTTTGCATTTTGTTGTATGTTTTGTACTTGCTAACTATATGGAATTAATCTTCTTTTGCTTACAGGTTGTTCTAGTGTTTGGGCATTCATCGAGGTGGTTGTGTTGTCATGGCTTCAAAATCATCTCCGGGTATCCTAATACAGTTGTATCTTTTTTTTATAAATAGTAGTATTGTTATATGTGTCTGCCCATTTCTTCATTTGGTATCTATGTTGGACTGCCAGTCTTAGTAGTGTGAACTTCTAACAAGTTTTGTGTGTATGTATTTTTACACATAGTTTATGTGTGTGCCATTTCATATTTAAAGTGCATATCTTTGTTTTTTTATTTGTTGTCTTTGATTGTGATGAAATTTGGTTGAAGTTCTATTTATGCACCTTTTGTTTTACTTCTTTGTTTTATATTGTTGAACTTCAGGAGATTAATCTTGTATGTAGTATCACCTCTGGTGTAGTTGTTGGGGGTTGGGTACGACATATGCCAAAGGATGGCTTATCATGGTGGGAGCGAGTAGAACGTCGCCGGTGCCCGGAAGCGGGATGAGGCGAAGACATGCACGCTGGCGGAACATACCCAACTTCAGGGCTCTCCGAGGAGATAACACCCCTACTGCTGCTCTGCGGGGTCTCCGCATGGTCACTATGGTAAAGTGGTTACAATGGTGCTCCTGGAGCTGTTTCTGGAGGTAGGAGAGGGCAAGGCTAGCTCTCTCCTTCCTATGCTCTCAGGTCTATATCTCTCTCTGGGTCCGAACCCTTTGCATGGGCTTCTCGGGGGGTTTATATAGGCCTACCCCCCAGGGGTACAATGGTAATCTGGCTGGGCGCGGGTCCCAGCCGTCTGTCTCTCAGGCCATCGTCCTCTCTGCCGACTACTGGGGCCCGCCGACTAGCGGGTCCCACGGACAGGCCTGATACTGTAGCGGTACTCCTGATGACGCTGGCTTGGTCATGTGGTTATGGCAATAGCGCCGCCGTCTGGCATGCATTCACTGTCGCCATTCCCCATCGTGTCTGGTTAATGGCGCGTGGGGCCCGTGGGAGGTGTCGGCCGACTCCGGGGGGCCGACTCCCACGGGTCCGTCTTTGGGGCGCTCGGGCCGTCTTCTATCTACCCACTGACAGGCGGCCCCACCGTCCTTGGGTCGTATAGGCAGGCGTCGTGGGCACAGTGCGCCGCCCACTGTGGCTGAGGTCAGGGCAGGCATGGCAACAGTGCCGCGCCACGTCGGTGATCTTTGGCGGTACGGCTTACTGTAGCCATGCCAGCCCCTTGTAAGCGGGAGGGGGGACGGCCACGCCGTGGCCGTTCCTCGCCTCGCCCTTCGAGACGAGGGCGGAGTCCTGGGCCGACTCCCTATAGCTGGCCTCTCTGGAAGTCGCCGGCCACGAGTCGGCTTATCTTGGAGTCACCGTCTGAGACTCGGCTTATCTTGGAGTCACCGTTTGAGACCCGGCTTATCTTGGAGTCGCCGTCTAGGACTCGGCATATCTTGGAATCGTCCCTGGGACTCGACATATCTTAGAGTCGTCCCTGGGACTCGACATATCTTGGAGTCGCCGTTTGAGACTCGGCTTATCTTGGAGTCGCCGTCTGAGACTCGGCTTATCTTGGAGTCGCCATCTGGGACTCGACATATCTTGGAGTCGTCCCTGGGACTCGACATATCTTGGAGTCATCCCTGGGACTCGACATATCTTGGAGTCGTCCCTGGGACTCGGCATGAGCGGCGCTACTTATCTAATGTCTTGAAAGGCTCTGGGCTCGGGTTAGCCTACCCGTGGCCCATTACTCCGACAGTAGTCCCCGAAGCTGGTGAGGCTCCATGGATACTGCGTCGTGGGGCCTCAACAGTTTCATTTTCCTAGGATTTCGCTTGCCATCTTCCTTCGGGCCGACTGTCCGAAAGTCGGATTCGCAGAGGGCCGTCTTGCTCCGTAGAGAGCTTCGAAAGTCGTGGCGGGAGACCAGGCGGCGTGCCTAATACGCTTCCCCGCGACCGCCCGCCACGGTCCTATCGCGTGGTGACACGTGGCAAGGATAGTCTTCCTACCCACGTGCGTGACGGGACGGGCCGTCAGGCGGGGCCCGCCACTACCACGCCTCGGCACGCGAACGGATCCGTTGTGGCCGTGCGGACGGTTGGGTTTTCCACGTCGTTACTACATGCAGTAACTTCGTGGGGTAAATCGTGGGGGGCGTGGGGTCCTGCGTGCAGTTAATCCCACACCCGCCCCATCTGCTTCTCAGCCCCCAAGGCTATAAGTAGGCGGGAGGGAGTGGAGCGGCAAAGCACGCGCGCCCGTCTTCCCTGCTCCCCCGCCTCCTCTTGCCTCCTTTCCTTCTTCTTGTCGCCGTCGAGCAGAAACACACCGCACCAACAGCGATGAGCTCGTCCTCCGCCGTCGCGGCTCCCGCCGTGCGCTCCGGCATGTGGGACGGCTCGGAGGTGGATGATGACCACATCGATTTCCTCCGCAGGACACGCCGCCTCCCCGGCGCAGACCTCGTGCACGCCCGTGCCGTGCTGGAGGGGGAGATATTGCCGACACTGGAGGAGGGCGAGCGGGTCATCTTCCGCTCGCACCTCATGCGCGGCCTGGGGCTGCCGGTGAGCGGCTTCTTCGGTTCCTTCCTGGAGTTCCACGGGCTCCAGCCGCACCACCTCACCCCAAACACGGTGGTGCTGCTGTTTGCCTTCGCCACCCTGTGCGAAGGCTTCCTCGGCGTCCTCCCCACCATCGAGTTATGGGGAGAATTCTTCTCATCCAAGCTCGGCATGCACGTCGCCGGTGTGCCGGCTCAATGCGACGCCTTCATCGCGATGCGGCGGTCGACGGCCGACAATCCGTTTCCCGCCATCGCGTTAATCAAATCGGTGAAGATGTGGCAACGGTCGTACTTCTAAGTGAAGAGTGTTGCCCCCGACAGGGACTGGGTCAATCTGCCGCCTTATGAAGCCGGCGCACCAGCTGGGAGGCTCCCCAGCCGGTCTCATTGAGCCAAGACGCTGACTCCCGCCGGAGCCGCCGCCATGGCGCGGCTCCGAGTTCTGACGCAGTCGGAGGGCCTCGTTGGGGCCGACTTGCTGGACGGCTTTGTGGTGCGTCGAGTCCTCCCTCTTCAAGGCCGACCTCATCTGATCAGTCAGATGAGCGACCACCGAGACCCGAGTTGGATGTGCACCAGGGAAATGCCCCGCGCAGAGGTGGCAAACATGGTGAACCACATCACGAACTGCGATCTCGGGGAGGACTGGCAATTCGGCAAGGAGCCGTACTCGCGCGCCAACCCCCCTGCAGTGGTAAGTCGCATCTCTTTGTTGCCTTGTCTTCTTCATAGCCGACTCCGACTTCTGATTTTCATTGGTTTCTCTGAATTAGAACCCCCTCATGCAGCCCGCAGCCGGCGTCACGAGACCGCCCCGCGAGTTCGTCCCCGACCGAGCGGAGAGCGACATTGACGACCCCGACTTGGGGGCGGCGGCAATGGAAGCTGACGCCGAAGGCGGGGGAGGAGGAGCGGGAGGCGGCCTCAGGCCCTCGGCCACCTTCGCCGACTAGCCTGATGACGCTACCGAAGGGGAAGTCGTCCCGCGGCACCAGCCAAAGGGTCGGCCCATCGGGCGCGGGTTCCTCCGCCGGCCTGGCCGGCCAAGGCGGCTTGAAGAGGCGCCAGACTGGGCCAAGTTCATTCGGCGGCAAGCCGAAGAAGCTCAAGGGGGCGGCCGCCGCGACCAAATGGGAGGAGGCGGCCGCGAGGGCCAACCGCTTCCGCAAGGAAGTGAAGAGGCCGCCACTGGTCTCTGCGTAAGTGTTTCCTCCTTCGTCCTTATTTCCCCTCGGTGAATCTTGTCCGAGTTTCTCTTTTTCATTCCTTTTTTGCTTCAGGGCTCCCCTCACCCTTGAGAGGGTCGCCATCCCCTCCGTCATGGGGTCGGCGGAGACGTCAGCCAACACTCGGCGGGTTGACCCTGCCGCCGACCTCCGGGAGGCGACGGAGCGAAACGCGCGGGAAAAGCGCTACGAGGAGGAGGCCGATCGCCTGGAGAAAGCGGAGGCGGCAAGAAAAAACTGGAAGAGGCCGAAGCCGCCACCGTAGCAAGGTGGCAAGCCGAGGAAGCCGCTCACCGCCAATCGGCATTGCTCGTCATCCCGCTGTCCTCGGCGCCGCCGCCCCCGGAGTTCACGGGGCAGACTAGAGAAGCCGGCGCCGAGAACCCCATCGTGGAGAAGGAAAGCGGCGAGGCCTCCATGTCAGACACGCTCGTGCCTCCACCGCCGCCTCCGCCGCCGTCTGGGAGAGCGCACGACAAACAGCCGGCGGGCCCGCCGGTGCCGCCGACTGCGGACGAGTCCGAGGCGAGGCTGCTTCTCCAAGTTGCCTCGCCAGTGCGCCGCCGTCTTGAGAGGGCGACCTCGGCGCCGTGACCCCGGGAGACCGGCACCGCCAGCTCGGCAATCCCAGATGCCGAGGCGACAAGCGCCGCGCCCGTTGGGTGGTTGCACGGAGGCGGCATAGGGCCGCTGAACCAAGCACTTTTGGACGTCCAGGCGAAGCTGCGAGCTGAAGGCGACGCCCTTCAAATCTGCACCAGGGCGCATCTGCCAGCGCGAACGGCCGTCCGAGTATGTTTCTCTCTTTTGATTCTTGCTTTCCTCTGTGGGGGCGCGCCAGCGCACCCACTGGGTGTAGTCCCCGAGTTTTGGGCCGGCTGCTGAGCAGGCGGTTCGGAACTCCCTCTGGCGAGTTCCAAATATTAACTTTGTCTGAAATACTTATTGCAGGAGTATCACAACCTCCGCGCTACCGCCTTCAACCACAATGTTGAGGAGCTAGGTAGGCGGACTGCCGACTTGGCGGAGAGCCGGGGTGAGTCCTTCTTCTTTTTCGCGGGGGCGCGCTGGCGCACCCGCGGGCTGTAGTCCCCGAGATTCGGGCCGACTGCTGAGCAGTCGGGCCGGATTTTCTCAGCGACTTTCTTTGTTGATGACTCATCGTCTTTCTTCTTTTTTCTTCTTCAGAGGCCAACGCCACTCTTCAGCAGCAGCTGGGCGAGGCCAACACCGCTTTGCGCGCCAAGGAGGAGGAGTGCAGCAAACTTGCCACAGAGCACGACCTGCTGGCTGCACAGCTAGCCGAGCAGAAGGAGCTGCTCAAGAAGGCGCAGGACGAGGCCGAGAAGAAGGAGGCCGCTCTCCTGGCCGAGTTCAAGAGCCAGCGCTCCTCCTGGACTGATAGGGAGGCGATGCTGACCACCGACTTTCATGAAATCGAGGACATCGTCGACGGTGAGTTTCTTTTCTTCCTTTCTTTCTTCGAGCTTCCGACTATCGGTCGAGTCGATTTTTGATTTTTTTCGACTCACTTCTTTTTTGTCTTGGCAGACTTCTTCCCTGGCCACTTGCATGCGGTCACTCAGGCCATCGAGGCTGATCGCGAGATGCGGAGGGCAAGCGGCATGGAGATCACCGCCAACGCCTCCCGAACCGTCGATGAGCAGCTTCTGAGCATCGTGGCCCGTCTTCGTCCTGCCCATCGGCTGATGCGCCGGCTTCAGCGTGCCGGCGCCCAGGCGGTTGCCGCTCTGTGGCCAGACATGCCGGCCCTACGCACCGCCAGTCGGACCGCCAACTGGCTGGAGGTCGCAGCTGGCCGTCTTGAAGCTTGGAAGGGTTCCTCGGCCCAGGCTGGAGCGCGCCGGGCCATGGAATTTGTCAAGGCGTGGTATCCGGGGCTGGACCTGGACCGGCTGGCCGCGTTCCGGTCAGAGGCCCAGGCAGAGCTGGTGGCAGTGGAGGGTGCCCTTGTCGAGCGTGCGGCGGCGATTGCCGACTACACGGACACCAGTGTCTTCGTCCCCGAGCGGGCTGTAGGCGGCGAGGAGGTGTCACTAGAGTGGTTCGGGATGAACCTAGACTTCGGCGAGGACTCGGCGGAGGTGATTGACTCCAGCACCGAGGAGGAAGGCGAGGCGGAGGATGAAGGCGAGGCCGAGATGCCAGAAGTCGGAGCGGGTGACCAGCCTCAGCTCGACCGTGCCTCCAGCAACGAGCCGCGTCTGACCGGGCCGACTGCCGCCGGTGGCGATCAAACCGAGACTGCCCAGCCGGCCGCCCCGGCGCCTGACACCGCCGTCTCCTCCGACCCTTCAAACCTGTCTGCTGCTCCCTAGGCTGCCTTCTGGCTTTATTTTGTCTGCTCTAGAAAGTCTTTAAAGAACTTGTTAATTTGCACAATTCCACCCGCGGGGTGTAATTTTAACTCCTGTTCGAAGATTCGGCCAAGGGCCTATGCTATGTAAATATTAATCCGTGTTCTATCTTTCCTTGCTCATTGCTCTTTAGGCTTTTCCCTTTGCCGCCTTCCTTTAGTCGCTGCCTTGCCAGTCGGACAACCGCTCTGCGGACTGTCGCTGGATCAAATGCTTGGCTACTTTGGGAAGGCAAGTACTCAGCCATTTTAGAGTCTTCTTTAACAAGTTGGATAGAAGGCGGCAATCCGACTACTAAAGAGTCGGCTATCTTTAATAGATGCTAGTAGAAAGCGGCAAGCCGACTACTCATGAGTCGGCTTTTGCTTCAGAGAAGCTGGAGGCCGTCTTAGGCTATGTTCGTGCTTTGGGTCCTTAGCCATTTTTCGTGTGGGCACCCGTTCTTCCTCACTCCTTCCCACCAAACAGTCGCTCTGCAAGCTGCGGCTTTGTCAGGAGACGGATTAGGCACCGCACACTACTTGTCTGACTGCGGGAAGCTCCACATAGCGCGAGGCGGCGAGTCCCCGGGCCGACTAGCCGGGCACCGCTGCCAAGCGGCATTAACAAAGAGTGATATACTCGAAGGCATAATTCTTATCATACATATGACAAAAAGGGTAGTCCCCGAGCTTGTCTCGGGGGGGCCAAAGTCTTGGTACTTTAATACAAAAGGGGAGCGTGATACATACTGCATCAACTGTAAAATCTTCGGAGAAGATTTGCATTCCACGGGCGTTCTATCTCTTTGCCGGAGTCGTCCCTTTTGCGCGCTCGGGGCTTCTAAGTGTCGATCAGGTAGTAGGAGTCGTTTCCCAGCACCTTGCTGATGATGAAGGGCCTTCCCAAGGTGCCGACAACTTGTGCTGGCCGGCTGTTCGCTGGGTCAGTCGGAGCACAAGGTTGCCCTCTTGGAAAGATCTTGGCCTGACCTTCCTGTTGTAGTACCGACGCAGACTCTGCTGGTAGATGCTGGACCGGCTGAGTGCCAACAGCCGGCCCTCTTCCAGCAGATCGACGTCATCTTGACGTGCTTCTTCTGCTTCTTCCTCGGTGTACATAGTGACTCGCGGGGAGTCGAACCCTATATCCGTCGGGATGACGGCCTCGGCGCCGTAGACGAGGAAGAAAGGTGTAAAACCGGTTGACTTGTTTGGAGTCGTGCACAGACTCCAGAGGACGGCCGGCAGCTCCTCAAGCCAGCAACCGGCCGATCGCTCCAGCGGCACGACCAGTCGAGGCTTGATGCCGGATAAGATGAGGCTGTTTGCTCTCTCCACCTGGCTGTTTGACTGCGGATGGGCAACGGACGCTAAGTCCAGTCGGATGCCCTGCGTCGCGCAGAAATGGGCCAAGGCGCCTTTGGCAAAATTTGTGCCATTGTCGGTGATGATGCTGTGCGGGATGCCGTACCGAGTTGTGATGTCGGTGATGAAAGTCACTGCAGTCGGACCATTCAACTTCTTGATGGGTTTCACTTCTATCCACTTGGTGAACTTGTCCACTGCGACAAGTAGATGAGTCAAGCCACCTCGTGCCGTCTTGAATGGTCCCACCATGTCCAGGCCCCAGACTGCAAAGGGCCAGGCGATGGGGATAGTCTTGAGTGCGGAAGCTGGCTGAAGTGGCTTGGAACGGAACATCTGGCACCCCTTGCACTTTTGGACCAATTCCTTGGCCTCTTCTAGGGCAGTCGGCCAGAAAAAACCATGCCGGAAGGCTTTGGCGACGAGTGCTCTTGAGGCCGCATGGTGACTGCACTCGCCTTCATGGACGTCTCTGAGAATTGCTTGGCCTTGTTCTGCCTCGACGCAGCGTTGGTAGACGCCAGTGACGCTGCACCTGACCAGCTCTCTATTGACTATGGTATAAGCTGCTGCTCGGCGTTGCACTTGCCGAGCCAAGATTTCATCAGTTGGCAGCTCTCTGTTTACTAGGAACTTGAGGATGGGCTGGGCCCATCAGGGTGCTGCTATTTCTTCAACTGCCACTAGTGCGACTTGGACAAGGGCGGCTGGGCTGGGAGGCGGCGGGTTGGAGTCCGCGGCCGCTTGCTGACTTGACGAAGTCCCCGGGCCGACTGGAGCAGTCCTCGGGCCGAGCTCTGGAGTCTTCGGTCTTGTCACCGCAGTCCCCGGGCCGGGTTCTGAAGTCCCCGGGCCGGCTTTGACTGTGGCTTTCTTGGAGTCAGATCCGACTTCTTCGGGTGGAGCCGGTACAAAGATTGAGTCTGATTCTGGTGACGGCTTGATAGATGGCTTGAGGAGGCGCCGAAGGGCGGTGCCGGATGGTATTGCTTGGCGGATGGAGCCGATTCGTGCCAAGGCGTCTGCTTGGTCGTTGTCGTTCCTTGGCACGTGGAGGAATTCGCACCCCTCGAAGTATCCGCTGAGTTGCTGCAAAAGGAAGCAGTAGCTCGCCTTGTTTGCATCCTTGGCGTCCCAATCGCCAGATGATTGCTGGACCACCAAGTCAGAGTCGCCATAACACAGGATCCGACGAATGCCGAGTTCTTTGGCAAACCGGAGCCTGTGAATGAGCGCCTCGTACTCGGCCATGTTGTTGGAGGCGGCGAAATGGATCTGCAGCGCATATCTGAGCTTGTCACCCTTGGGGGAAGTGAGGACGACGCCGGCTCCCAGGCCGGTGCGCATCTTGTAGCCATCGAAGTGCATCCGCCAATGGGTGGAGTTGGGCGCTGGTGGCAGATACTGGGTCTCGGCCCAATCGACGAGGAAGTCGGCCAGCGCTTGCGACTTGATGGTGGTGCGGGGCTGGTAGTAGATGGTGTAGGGAGCCAAGTCGATGTCCCATTTGGCCACTCGGCCAGAAGCATCTCGGCTTCCGATGATCTCGGCTAGTGGGGCTGTGCAGACCACAGTGATTGGATGCTCTTGGAAGTAAGGCTTCAACTTCTTGGCGGCAAAATGCACGCCGTAGCACATCTTCTGGTAGTGGGGGTAGTTCTGCTTGGAGGCCGACATTACCTCACTCAGGCAATATACCGGTCTCTGGACAGGTAGCGCCTTGCCTTCCTCCTTGCGCTCGACTATAATGACTGTGCTGACTACCCGGCTGGTGGCGGCAATGTATAGGAGCATGGGCTCTTTGGGAGTCGGAGCCGCCAGCACAGGGGGAGTAGTCAACATCTTCTTCAGTTGGAGAAAAGCCTCGTCTGCCTTGGGAGTCCATTCAAAAAAGGTTGTCTTCTTCATGAGCTGATACAAGGGGAGAGCCTTCTCACCCAGCCGACTGATGAATCGGCTGATGGATGCCAAACAGCCGGTGAACTTCTGCACATCTAACAGTCGTCTGGGTGCTTCCATCCTCTTGATGGCCTTGATCTTCACAGGGTTGCACTCTATGCCGCGTTCAGAGACCAGGAAACCAAGGAGTTGGCCGGCTGGTACTCCGAAGACGCACTTCTCGGGGTTAAGCTTGATCTGGAATCGGTGCAGGTTCTCAAAGGTTTCCTTGAGGTCTTCCAACAGAGTTCCTCGCTTTTCCGTCTTCACCACCACGTCATCCACATAGACGTGGGCATTTCTGCCGAGTTGCTTGAGGAGGCACTTCTGCATGCAACGCTGAAAGGTGGCGCCGACATTCCTCAGGCCGAACGTCATGGTCAGGTAGCAAAAGGCACCAAACGGCATGATGAAGGTGGTCTTCAGTTGGTCAGCCGGGTTCAGCTTGATCTGGTGATATCTAGAATATGCATCCAAAAAACTCAACAGCACGCATCCGGCTGTGGAGTCTATCACCTGATCAATTCTTGGTAGAGCAAATGGGTCCTTGGGACAGGCTTTATTGAGGCTTGTGTAGTCGATACACATCCGCCACTGCTTGTTCTTCTTCAGCACCAGTACTGGGTTTGCTAGCCACTCTGGGAAAAACACTTCCATAATAAAGCCGGCTGCCAGGAGCCGGGCTATCTCTTCTCCAACAATTCTTCTCTTCTCTTCTGATAGGCGGCGCAAGGGCTGCCTGACGGGCTTCACATCAGATCGGACATGCAACTTGTGCTCGGCGAATTCCGTCGATACACCAGACATGTCTTTAGGGGACCATTCGAAGATGTCTCGATTCTCACGGAGGAAATCGACGAGCTCGCCTTCCTATTTGCTGTCAAGGTTTGTGCCCATGACAGCGTACCTCTCTGGGTGCTCCGGGTCCAAAGGTATCTTCTTTGTTTCTCTGGCCGGCTTGAATGATCCTTCTGCTTCCGACTCCTTGGGGTCGGGCGACATCTTGGGCTACTTGCCGGCCATCGCCACAACCCGATCGAGAAGCCGCTTCTCAGCCGCGATCACCAAGGACTCGGCCAGCCGACTGCTTTCGGCCGCGCAAGTGGACGACTTTCTGTAGTCGCCGGCCACAGTCAGAATTCCCTTGGAACTCGGCATCTTCATTTTGACGTAGGCGTAGTGGGGGACTGCCATGAACTTGGCCAAAGCCGGTCGGCCAAGCAACGCATGGTACGGGCTTTCAAGGTCCACTACTTCAAACCAAATCAGCTCTCAGCGGAAATGATCTTTGTCCCCAAAGAGGACGTCTATCAGGATCTTGCCGATTGGTGAGCAGGAAAGGCCAGGAACGATACCGTGGAACATAGTCCGGCTGCTCTGAAGCTGTCTTTGCTTGATTCCTAATTTCTCCATCGTATCCTTGTACAGGATGTTGATACTGCTGCCTCCGTCTATTAGCACTCGCGAGAAGCGAGCGGCCCGCCTGTCTGTGGCAAGCGTGGCGCCTAAGACCAAGGCGTAGGAGCCTGGACTCGCCATCACCTCTGGGTGATCGGCTCTGCTCCAACTGATGGGCCTTTCGGACCAGTGCATGAATTCCGGAGTGCTTGACGCGACTGCATTCACTTCTTGCTGCTGTTGGCGCCTGCTGCATCGATCGTCTGCCACACTGGTGAACACCACATAGGCTCTGTGCTCATCTGGGAACTTGTCTTGTATCGCACCGACTGGCCTAACGGCCGGCTGCTGGGGCGGCTGTGGTGGAGGCGGCCCAGCAGGCGGGGGAGGGAGTAGGCCGTCTCCCTTGGCGATTCTGGTCAGCCAGTGGCATTTCCGGGTGGTGTGGTTTGACGGCTTCGTGCCGCTATGGAACTTGTAGGGGCCATCCAGGGTCTGCTCGTAGGAGAAAGCTGGCAACCAGTTGGACTTGCCGCCCTTCTGCCGCTTCGCCGGAGGCGGTCCCTCCGGCTGTTGGTCTTCGACTATCGCCACTTGCCGGCTGTTGGAAGCCGGCTGCGGGGCCTTGCGCTTGTGGTCGTTCTGCTGTTGCCGCCGGCCGGTGTCCCAGCCGGAGTTCTTGGAGCCTGAGGTGCGACTTTGCCAGTCGCGCTGACTTGAATCTCCGCCTACATGGAGGAGTCGGCCATGGCGTACTTGTCTGCTGTGATCAGCAGTTCATCGAGGGTCTCCGGCTCATCGCAGAGAAGCTTGTGCTTGAGGAGGGTGCCTTCTCTGCACCTGGCAGTAAAGTATTCGATAGCCTGCACCTCGTGCACGCCCTCGCAGGAGTTCCGGAGCTCGCCCTAGCGCGTGAGGTAGTCACGAGTGGACTCGTTGGGACCTTGCACGCACAAGGAGAGTTGGCGAGGCTTGGGAGGTTGCTTGTACGTGCTTGTGAAGTTGCGGACGAAGGCCTCGGTGAAGTCGACCCAACTGTTGATGCTGCGAGGCTTCATACTGTTCAACCATGTCCGGGCCGAGCCCTGGAGCATGAGCGGGACATATCTTACGGCAACACGCTTGTTGCCGTTCGCTATATTGACGGCTGTGGAGTAATCGATCAGCCAGTCCTCCGGCTTCACGGTGCCGGTATATTTGGATGTGTCTCGGGGGAGCGTGAACCCTTTGGGGAAGGGCTCATCTCGAATGCGAGGTCCAAAACAGGGAGGACCCAACTCGTCTTCTTCTTCCAGCGCTAGGGATCGGTGGAGTCGGTCGATCCGGTGGGGGGCATCGTTCTCTCCGACTCCCTCTCGGCGGCCGAGGCGGTCGCCGAGAGTCGGATGCTCTACGGGCGGCGGGGAGACTCGCCTTTCTCTGCGAGGAGGGGGAGGCAGATAGTCGTCCCGCCGTTCTACTGCCTTGGGGCGGCCGTCTTGGTCGCGCTCGATGGTGATGTGAGTCCGACTATGGCTGACAACCGACTCCTTGTCCTTCTTTCCACGGGCCCCGCCAGTCGGCGTCTGAGACGTCACGCCTTGGTCTCGGCGGGGTGGCGGGTTGTCGTTTTGTCGCTGCGGCGCCTCTGTGCGGCAGCCGGCTTCGTTCTGCGCGGCAGCCGCGTCGAGGAGCTGCTGAACTCGCTCCGTCATCATGCGACGCTCTTCGCCCTCGAAGTTGTCGAGCTCGTCTGCCGCCGCCTGGGCGGCGCAAATGTTCTCCGCGGGCGTGGCATACACAGAGCGATCAGCCCCGAACAGATTGGCGATTGCCACGCCGCATTGTCGGACCACGCCTAGGCGGCTAGGCCTAGTCGGAGCCGGCGAGCCACCCACGGCGTGATCCATCTCGTGCTGGTAGGCTTCTGACAAGCGCCTCATGCTTGCCAACTTCTTCGCGCCCTCGATAAGGTGAAGGCGGCGTGCCTCCAGCGTCTCGGCGTCGGCGTCTCCCGGAATCGGCGCGGTGAGGTCTCGCAGAGTCGCGTCGAGCGGGTCGTGCGCTCCCTCACCGGAGCGCTCGCCGTGATTGAGGACGAGAACCTCCATGACGGTGCTTCCGCCGCTCCCCGCACAAGGGAGCGGCTCGTCGTAGACCACCATGTTGGTGGGGAACGCGTCAAGCGACGCGGTGTCGGAGTCGACCAGCATCGGGTCGGTGGATCCTATGGACTCCAGGTCCATGGCAGGCTCGCCGGCGACGTGGAGTTGGTCGAGGAGACCCGCGAGGAGGCTCTCAAGGCCGCTCGTGCCTGCGTCGGACGCAGGCTCGTCGGAGAGGCGGACCTCACCGATAAGCTCGGCGAGGCAGCTGGCCGCGCAGGCGATCTCAGCGCCATGCAGCGCATCGGCGCAGGCTCCGTCTAGCATGCTGGGCTGGCTGCGCTCGCCAGGGAGGAAAAGGGTTCCCGTCCAGAGCAGGTCTCTGGACGACGGTGCACCTCGCCCCACGGTGGGCGCCAAATGTTGAGGGTTGGGTACGACATATGCCAAAGGATGGCTTATCATGGTGGGAGCGAGTAGAACGTCGCCGGTGCCCGGAAGCGGGATGAGGCGAAGACATGCACGCTGGCGGAACTTACCCAGCTTCAGGGCTCTCCGAGGAGATAACACCCCTACTGCTGCTCTGCGGGGTCTCCGCATGGTCACTATGGCAAAGTGGTTACAATGGTGCTCCTGGAGCTGTTTCTGGAGGTAGGAGAGGGCAAGGCTAGCTCTCTCCTTCCTATGCTCTCAGGTCTATATCTCTCTCTGGGTCCGAACCCTTTGCATGGGCTTCCCGGGGGGTTTATATAGGCCTACCCCCAGGGGTACAATGGTAATCTAGATGGGCGCGGGTCCCAGCCGTCTGTCTCTCAGGCCATCGTCCTCTTTGCCGACTACTGGGGCCCGCCGATTAGCGGGTCCCGCGGACAGGCCTGATACTGTAGCGGTACTCCTGATGACGCTGGCTTGGTCATGTGGTTATGGCAACAGCGCCGCTGTCTGGCATGCGTTCACTGTCGCCATTCCCCATCATGTCTGGTTAATGGCGCGTGGGGCCCGTGGGAGGTGTCGGCCGACTCCGGGGGGCCGACTCCCACGGGTCCGTCTTCGGGGTGCTCGGGCCGTCTTCTATCTACCCACTGACAGGCGGCCCCGCCGTCCTTGGGTCGTACAGGCAGGCGTCGTGGGCACAGTGCGCCGCCCACTATGGCTGAGGTCAGGGCAGGCATGGCAACAGTGTCGCGCCACGCCGGAGATCTTTGGCAGTACGGCTTACTGTAGCCATGCCGTCCCCTTGTAAGCGGGAGGGGGGACAGCCACGCTGTGGCCATTCCTCGCCTCGCCCTTCGAGACGAGGGCGGAGTCGCGGGCCGACTCCCTATAGCCGGCCTCTCTGGAAGTCGCCGGCCACGAGTCGGCTTATCTTGGAGTCGCCGTCTGAGACTCGGCTTATCTTGCAGTTGCCGTCTGAGACTCGGATTATCTTGGAGTCGCTGTCTGGGACTCGGCATATCTTGGAGTCGTCCCTGGGACTCGACATATCTTGGAGTCGTCCCTGGGACTCGACATATCTTGGAGTCGCCGTCTGAGACTCGGCTTATCTTGGAGTCGCCGTCTGAGACTCGGCTTATGTTGGAGTCGCCGTCTGGGACTCGGCATATCTTGGAGTCATCCCTGGGACTCGACATATCTTGGAGTCATCCCTGGGACTCAACATATCTTGGAGTCGTCCCTGGGACTCGGCATGAGCGGCGCTACTTATCCCAATCTCTTGAAAGGCTCTGGGCTCGGGTTAGCCTACCCGTGGCCCATTACTCCGACAGTAGTGTTTTTTTATATTTAGTATGTAATTTTTAGATTGTTTTGTTATGTTTACTGCTTTGTTAGTTATTGTTGAACTTCAGGGTATTGGACATTGAAGTAAAAGTAGAAGTCCCTTTTGTGTAGGGTTGTGCATTAGAACTCAGCTGCCCTTTTTACTTGCATTTTTTGTAGTTGGTGATGAGTTGAATGGTTCTGAAAAAAAATGCCTGCGATAAAGATGGAGCTTCAGAGGTTAATACTGATGCTCCAATATCTGACGCAGCTAAATCACCCGTTATTCCTTTGACTTTGATTGCTGAGGTTGCTTCGAGCCTTGAGAATTTTTCAAGCCTTGAGGATCTTGCTTCTGCAGCTCTTGCTTCACCTAGTATGTGAAACCCCTTTTCTTTTCATTTTAAAGTTTTGAGCCATGTTTTTAGCTTGTTCATGTTGTTTGTTTTTGTTATTGTTCCTTACTTTTTTTTATTTTTTGCTTCTATTTTTTGTGTTCTTTGCAGATGTGTCCACAGAGGAGGAAGCTTTGAACACCATCAACGATGTTTTATCTGATTTGGGTTTATCAGAAACCCCTGCTGCTGCTGAGGAGGGGGCTCCGTCAGTCAAAGGTTGTGATTCCGTTCAGGATCCTTTGTGCTCTCTTCAGATGTCAGAGACGCAGTCGCAGTCTTTTGATGGCACTGAACCTGTCACACAACCCGAGGATGTGCCTCTTCAGCTTCTCCTAGAGGACCAACATAAGAGGAAGAAGCAAGAAGATTTTGACAAGAAGAGGGCGGCCCGCCTTGAGAAAGGTACTGATGTTCCTGGATCTGTTCGTGCGGCTGAGCTCACTTTGAGGAAGATGTGCCGTGTGGTAGTGATGGCACTGTTGTCCCTGTTAAGAAGAAAATCAAGAAGACTGCTGCGAGGAAGCTAGTAGTTGGTGTAGTTACTCCTCAGAAGAGCCCACGTGTTTCAAGGCCTACACAAGTTGTTGGAGATGAAGGGTTAGGCCTTGGTGGTACGCCACGCCGTAGTCCTCGTGTGCTTGCCACTGCCGCGCCTACACCTCCTCCGCTTGGTGCTGGTGCATCTGGCAAGGGGAAGAAATGCGGCGTGAAGCGCAAGGTTCCACCTGCAAAGGTCAACAAGGGTGCGAAGAAGCGTTCTCGTGTTAACCCAGAAGACAAGGATGATGCTGATTTCAATGTTGATGATGAGGACGATGTCGACACTGCTGCTGCTGCTAATCAGGTATTAATGTCCCATGTTTACTGTTTTTAGAGCATTTGCCGCTATTTGCTGTAGTTTTATTTTGTTTTTAGCACTGCCTTGGCGTAAATAGGTGAGCTTCTGCTCCATCTCCATATAGACGAATAAATTAGCCGTTGTGCTTTTCTTTTATGGTATTACTGCCTTTGTGTACATAGTTGGACTTCTGGGTATATACATGAACAAATTAGCTTAATTGTTTTGGTATACATGTTTGATTACTGCATTAGTGTATATGGTTGAACTTCTGCTTTTTTAAAATTTCTAACATTTTTGAAAGCATGTTAACTAGTGTTCATACATTGTTGTACTGCCTATGTTGACATAGTTGGACTTCTGAGATATATGTTTGATTACTGCTTTTGCATACATGGTTGAACTTCTGCTTTGTATATTTTCAAGAATTTGAAAGCATGTTAACTTCTGGTCATACATGGATGTACTGCCCATGTGACATAGGTGGACTTCTGGTATTTATTTTTTTATTACTGCCTTATTGTACATGGTTGAACTTTTGATGTGTAAATTTCCAACGTATTGTTAGCATGTTAACTTCTGGTCATACATGGTTGTACTGCCTATTTAGACATAGGTGGACTTCTGAAATGTACTGAGTTTGTAATTTTGTAGGCACTAGTGGAATTTTGGTGTAGCTTGTGTATCTCATCGTGTATCTCATTTTTTCCAGTATCAGCTTGTGGAGCGGCCTGAGAGGAGGAAGAGAGGATGCAAAGCGCCCGAAGAAGGTGACCAAGGAGGAGGTGAGGCGAAACGTTTTAACAAGACGGTTCGCTGCTCACTTGGAGAGGTGGAGACGTGTGCGAAAATGCTACAACTTAGGCACAAGACGAGGGTTATCAAGGCTGGTTTTGGTTGTGTGTTTGACCTGAAGGTTGATTCCAACATTTCTCGCCCTTTGATGGGCAACATATACATGAGGATTGACCCTGCAACCATGGTTCTGGATATGGGTGGGGCGAACAAGGTTCTGCGTATTACAAGTGATGCTATTCACCATCTGTTTGGATTCCCTCAAGGTAATCGTATCCCTCCTAGGCCTTCGAATGATGGGTTTGATGACGCTGTTATGAGGTTGAAGGGCAAGCTTGGGTACGCTAGGAGTGATGACATCAAGACAAAGGATCTGCGGAATATCCTCGCGGATCTTGTGAAGGATGAGGCGAAGGATGATCTTGCTCTGCAGGTGTTTTACCTGATTGTTTTCATGAAGGTGGTTATCCCTGGAACGTCTACACGAGTGTCCAGGGAGGCAGCAATGGCTGAGAATCTTGTGTTTGAGGATATGGCAGATATGGACTACTGCCAGTTGGTTGTTGATGACCTTCGAAGTGCTGTTATTAGGTATCAGCAAGGTACTAGCAGAGGAAAAGCTGTCACAGGCTGTGCCATCGCGCCGCTTCTTATGTACCTGGGCTGCCTTATCATTGGCAAGACGCCTAATGTTGACTTGAGGACGCCTCACATCAATTACATGGATCAGGCTAAGCTTCTTGAGCTTGCTGCGGCTGACTTGGTCAAGAAAGGTGATGACGACCCAGCCAACTGGGTGTTTGGGAGACTACCTGTGAGTGTTTCTTCTTTTCTGTGTAGTTAGTAGTGCCTTTTGTGTGCATGGTTGAACTTTTGCTATGTACATAGAAGACCTTCTGGTTCATATAGATGATGGTAAATTAGCTGAACTGCTTGGCTTATATGGCATTACTGCCTTTATGTACATATGTGAACTTCTGGATATTTTCATATGAAATAATCTAAACTTTGTTGTTACACATGCATGGTTGAACTTCTGCTTTTTAATTTTCCAACATTCTTGAAAGCATGTTAACTAGTGTTCATACATGGTTGTACTGCCTATGTAGACATAGTTGGACTTCTGAGATACATGTTTGATTACTGCCTTGGTATGCATGGTTGAACTTCTGCTTTTTAAATTTCCAACATTCTTGAAACTAGTGTTCATACATGGTTGGACTGCCTATGTAGACATAGCTGGACTTCTGAGATACATGTTTGATTACTGCCTTGGTATGCATGGTTGAACTTCTGCTTTTTAAATTTCCAAC
>NC_041385.1:665139590-665153586 GCF_002162155.2 Triticum dicoccoides | reverse complement strand
TAATGTTCATACATGGTTGTACTGCCTATGTAGACATAGTTGGACTTCTGAGATACATGTTTGATTACTGCCTTGGTATGCATGGTTGAACTTCTGCTTTTTAAATTTCCAACATTCTTGAAACTAGTGTTCATACATGGTTGTACTACCTATGTAGACATAGTTGGACTTCTGAGATACATGTTTGATTACTGCCTTGGTATGCATGGTTGAACTTCTGCTTTTTAAATTTCCAACATTCTTGAAACTAGTGTTCATACATGGTTGTACTGCCTATGTAGACATAGTTGGACTTCTGAAATGTACTACGTGTGTAGGCATTATTCGATTTTTTGGTGTAGTTTTGTGTATCTGATTGTTCTGCCTTTTTTTTCCTTGTCATTATCTCTTTTTCCAGTACCAGCTTGTGGTACTAACTGGAACTTCTGCTACTATCTTCTGTATTTCTTCTTCAATGTTCTTTTCATTTGTTCTGTTACGTGTTGATTTTTGTTTTCATATATGCAGTGGAAGACACAGGCTGAGGTTGTGTTCTTTAGGGTCATCGAACGCCCTGTTCTTACTATGGCTCGTGCCGCCGGCCTAGGTAGTGGAAGTTCTCCAAGATTTGAATTGTCGCGGGATGTTAACACTGGTGCCCCCCCTGTAGATCCAGGAGGTTCTTCTGCCCGTGTGAGTGCTGCAGGTGGTGTTTCTTCCGATAGTTTGTTCGATGCTGCGAATATTACCCTTTCTAGGATTGATGGACTTCTGGAAACTGTTTGTGGAGAGATGGCCTGTGTTCCGACAACGATTGAGCGCCTTAGTCGCGTGGACGGTATTCTTCCTCCCGGCCACGGTTTTGATTCTGAGTCTTCGAAGGAGATATTGTCGATTGAAGCTAAATATCTTGCCGAGCTTCGTGAGAGCACTTCCCACCTTTGGGCTAGTTTTGTGCTGTTCAAGGAAATGTAGGACGCCCGATGCAAGCCTTTTGAAGATGAGGCGAGTGTTGTTGTGAGAGAGATTCAGAGGCAGGACCCCATTCATTTGGGTCATGAAGGAGGCCATGTGGAGCGTACCGAAGAGGTTTGTTTTATGTTGGCTTTTGATATTTCTTTTTGCACTAGTGTTCATTGTTAGCTTTGAGTTATTACTGTTATGCAGTTACAAGGTGACCTTCTCTGTTTATAGGACCTGAACTTCAAGTGCTTCAGCACCTGAACTTCTATGATTTTTGATGACTAGTACTTTTTTGTTACTTATTGTATCAAATGGTAGTTTGGTATGTTATTTGCTATGTTTACTATATTTGGACTTCCATGATGTATCAGTTGTTATAGCCGACCTTCTCTGATTATGTAACATGAACTTCTGCTGATTAGGTATTTGTTTTCTACATGAATATTTTCTAGTCTTTTTTCTTTTTTGGTAGTAGTGTGTTCCTAGGTGACCTTCTCTATTTATAAGATATGAACTTCAAGTGCTTCTGCACTTGAACTTTTATGACTTTTGATGACTTTCCCTTTTTGTCTTTTTTTGCATCTTAATGGTAGTTTGATATCTGGTCTGCTATGTTTACTGTATTTGGACTTCCATTATGTGCCAGTTGTGATACCTGACCTTCTTTGATTATGTAACGTGAACTTTTTGCTTATTAGGTATTTGTTTTCTGCATGATTATTTTTTCTAGGCTGTTGATGATGGTGCTGGGGGTAGGGAGGATGTTTTACCTGTGCATGAAGATGATCATGTGCATGAAGCTGCCCCTGTGCATGATCCTTGCCCCTCTAGTGATGTATTAGTTGATGAGGTTCATGGCAGTGAAAATAAGGTACCATTTTTTCTTGTCCATTTGTCTTGTTGCCCCTGAGACGGACTTGCTGCCCCTGTGCATGAGGTTCAGTCAGCCCTTTGTAATGACTTTTGTTTCTTTTTTGGAGCAGCAGAATGATGATGTTAGTGTTGCTCTAGAGAAGGCTGCAGGCATGTCCGTCTCAGGCACGGGATGCTCCGACAGTGTGGTCTTGACTGAACCTCAGTCGTCCGTTGGCGCTGAAGTTTCTGATGCTGAGCAGGGCAAGACTACTGGAGACATTATTTTGGAGAAAGCTCATGTTGAGTCTGTTGTACAAACTGGCGGTAGTACTGCTGCAAGCCCAAAGAAGTATCCTATAGCAGAGCCATCTGTTGATGTTGATGCTATACAAACTGGTGGTAGTACTGCTGCAAGCCCGGAGAAGTCTCATGTAGCAGATCCATCAGTTGATGTTGATGCTGCACCGACACAACCAAATGTTTTTATTGTTTCAGATTCTCTGGTTGCTACAGCTGCTGCTGGTGTTCTTCCCGACGACGCTGCAACGTCTACTGAAGACGACGATGAAGATACCGAAAGCGATAGCTATGGAGAGGAGGTTGATCATTCCAGTGCTGCCACTAGTCTAGGCAAGGATCCATGAAGAGAGGAGCATGCTTCTTTCTTCTTTCCCCATCCCCTCCCATCTTTGTTGTTTGGTTTTAGTCCATGATATCCCCTGTGAACTGCCTGCGTGGTCTAAGTTGAACTTCTTGTTTTGTTGCTTGTCGTGTGGGTTGTAAAGAATGTTAAGTGAGCCTGTTTTTCTATGTGGGTGGATGTTTGTAATGCACGTGTTGTGATGTCTATGATGCTGCGGTTTTATCCTTTCTGATGTAGCAGCTGAGATGTGTTTATGTTTTTGAATGTTTGTGCTTGAATGTTGGTCTTAATTTATACCGTCGTGAATCTATGTGCTTTGAGTGTTGCTGTTAATTGCTATTTTCTTTTTGGTGAGCAGATAGCAACCTTGCTGTCGTCCGAAAGAAGGTTGATGACTTTTATTATAGCATAATTAGGCTTAGGAATGATCGTTCCAAGAGGTGAGTGCAGCTGCTCAATTTTTTACATCATCCATGTGCCCCCTGTGATTTGCCTGTGGTTTCTTACCTGAACTTCCCAACTATATATACATGAACTTCTTGTTTTTTACTTATATGTTGCTGAACTTCTAGCCTCTTTTATGTACTTGTACTGCCTGTTTGTGATATAGCTGAACTTCTCTGCTTACATGTGTTATGAACTCCCTGAGTTTTCTGAGGCTGAGCTTCTTTTACTTTCTGTTCGCTTGTTTTAGATCAATGATTATGTTCCAAAACAAGGAGTGTGAAGCTTCTGTTGAAGATGTCGCAATATCTTTTGGTCCACGCGGAATGCTTCGGTCAAATGTGGTTGAGTGTGCACTCTACTGTCTACGTGCGAAGTACCAGGGATCAGACAAACTCATCCTGCCGTATTGGGTTTGTGTAAGTCAACCATACAGTGATTTCTTTTCCGTTTTTTTCCTTGCCATCTTTTTAGTTAAAACTTGTTTGTCTCTTTTTTGTATTTTTTTCATATGTTGGTGTTGCCTGCATTATTATAGGACAAGATTTTCAGAGGTCAATTTGATTCCCGTGTGAGGAAGTACTTCATGGCGAGTGGTCGAGATAGCATGGATGCACATGATTCGGTATGCAATATCTTGTTATTTGCCTCTGTATTAGTTTTGCAGTGCGATCCACTGTGTTAATATTTGTTTTTTCTTCTTTTGTACAGTTCTGATATTAATTTCTCATTTTTTTAACGATTCGTGTGTTTATGATTGTTCAGGTTGTTTTCCCTAATTTTGACCCTCCTGAGGTTCCTGCTTCCATGGGTGGTGTCGGTCATTGGGTGTCTGTATTCCTTGACCTGAGGAATTCAAGGTTCCAGCTTCTTCATTCCTACTATGGACCAAAAGATGAATGTGCGGTACTCCTGTTTCGGCGGATGACCGACAACATCAAGAGGCTTTGGAAGGATGCCAGCAACGACAGGGAGACACCCTTCAGTCCAGTTAGCATCGACAATTTCCCTCTAGATTGGATTGATGTCCCCCAGCAGCAAAACAAGTATGATTTCCACTTTTTCTCTTTTATCACATCTGTTTAACTGTAGTTGTACTTAAGCTGCAACGTGTTTAATTCGTTGGCTTTCTTTTTCTGTTCTAACACTATTCTTTTTACTTCATTTGATGGTAGTATCGACTGCGGTTTCTTCATGCTTATGAATGTTAATTCGTATCATGACGGGGTTCTTGCAAATTATTCCCATGAGAATATCGGGGATATCAGGAAGACATGGCTGTACTCAATGGCTTCTTCTAACCTGTTTGAGACAGACTTCCAATCTCTGTTTGGCTACTACACATGTAAGTATTTTGGAAGTTGGAATGCTTACCTGCACTTCATCTTTTATTCTACCTGAACTTCATATTTTTCTCTCAAACTTGTACTTCTGCTTGAGATCTAGCTAGGCTACTGGTTTTGGAAGGAGAGGAGCATTTTCTTTGTACATGAACTTCATTTCTATCTTTTTTAATTTTGCTTGTGTGTTTGGTTTCAGTAATTTCGGTCCTTCCATTGCTTAAATGGACATGAGTTTTTTTTTTCTAATTGAACTTGATAGATGATGGCTTTCTATGTTTTTTGTTAGCTGTAGTTGAATGATTTCGAGTTCATCAGTTTATCTTGAACTGTGCCTCTGGTTGTGCCTGAACTTAATTTAGTTTTTTACTGCAACTAATTTTTTTAGGTCAGCTTGAGTAGTAACCATGTCATCTTCATTAATTGGACTGCACATTGTGATGTTCCTGAACTTCAGTTTGTATTTTAATGGTGATGTTTTCTCTCTTCTTTTTTCTTTGACAGTGGATCCGTTGGAGTTGACCGATTACCACTACTCATTCCTCGGGTCACAGGAATACCAGCCTAGGGAGGAACCGATGAGTATAGCTCCGATAGAAGATGATAGACCTCGGACGCTCATTCCTTCCAAGTTGGGGGAGCAGGCTGGAGGTATTCGTGGTACTCCAAAAACCCCATGCTACAGGAAGGCTGATGCAGTGGAAGCAGCCGAAGCAGAAGTGATTTCGTCCGATGATGATTTTGAGAAGATTGCTTGCCCGAAGAATGCTAAACGTGCTGCTGGAACTGTTGCTGGTAGAGGTGGGAAGAATGTTGTGATGACTAGGAGGAAACCGACAGTTGAGTCTGGGAACATAACTACCTCCAAGCGAGCATCAAGATTGCCTTTGAAGTGGCATTCTCCTGTCCCTCCCCTGAAAAAATATAGTTACCCTCATCTATCCGAGGCCCGGAAGTTAAAACAGTATGTGCTGAGTAAAGGCGGTTGGGAGAAGTATTCTGGGTGAGTTACCCTCATCTATCGTTCCCATGCCTTGGAGTTGTAGTGTCTGAACTTCTGTTGTTGTATTGTCTGAACTGCCATTGTTTTAGTATATGAACTTCTGTTTTATATCTCCTCTTGCCTTTTGAGTTATAGTGTCTTGACTTTTGTTTTGTTGTTGTATCTGAACTTCTAATATATTTTTTTACCATCCTTTTGTATTCTGCAGGACAAGCTACTGCATGTTTACCATCCCTGGGAATGTGATTGACCTCACAGGAGATTTCCTTTATAGGCTTTTCGGTGATGGGTAGCAGATGGAAGGAGACATAATGGATTATCTTATATCTTTGTGGAAGGATAACCCGGAGACCTCTGAGATATTCTCTAATCCTGACAGGGTTGTACTTAGTCCCTACTTCATACAGGTTTTAGTTCTTTGCACCCCTATCTCCTTTTTTTGCCTTAGTTTTGTTGTAGTGGCATCTGGGAGGTGTTTTAATTGTGTTTTGGTGAATGCACAGTACTGCCTGGAGTATGATTTCTTCTCTGCAACAGTTCCAAAGTTTGATGCAAAAAATCTGCTGGTCTCCTCCCAATGTTTGTTCGCAAGGAAGAAGACCTTCTTAACGCAAAGCTGGTTAGTTTTTCATAACTCTTGCTTTTTTTTAATTTCACGTGCATCCTTTTGCTGAGTTTGTCAATAAGTTTTTGTTCATGTCGTTTCTTCAGTACATATGCTTTATAGTTTGTGTTCACCGGTCCTTTCATTCTTTGCAGGTTTTATTGATTCTATTCAAGCCAATTGGCACACTGGCGCACTACAGCGTGTACATGGTGAATAGATATCGTGGCAGCATTGACATCCTTGATTCACTTTCTTACGATAATATGCAAACGTCGCGATCGAGTTACCACGGGGACTGCCAAAATATCGTGAGTGTTTCTTAGCCTGACCCTCCTTTCACATTCTCTTGTTTGACACGGAGATTATTATGCCTTGTGTTGACAAAATTTGTTGTTGTCTCTGTTTTGGTAATACTGCTTGAACTGACTATCATTTAGAAGTTGAACTTCTGCTAGTTTGTTTAGGTGGATCTTATGCGAGCGTCGCTTTTTTATGTACCTGAACTTAACTATTTTGGTTAAAAAGTTTTAGACTTCATCTAATTTTGTTATTTCCGGCAGATAAAGAGATTTGTTGGGTTGCTCGAGGAGGTGTACGGCAAGGCTGCGTACAAGGCGAGCAAGCAGCCTAACTGGGTGACTATTGCAAAGAGGCCGACTTTCATCAATGTTCTGAAGCAGAAGAGTAATGATTGTGGTTTCTTTGCCGTGAAGTTCAGCTCTTCGTATGACGGCGATGAGATTGTTGAAGATTTTGGTGATGTTGAAGTATGTTCTGTCTTTGTTCTTGTCTCATCATCCTTTGATTTTTCTTGTGTGTTTTTGCTGTGACGCTCCTGCTGTGGTTTTAGATATGCGTTACTAAACCATCGTTTTCACCTTTCTTTTTGTTTGCAGGCTGCTGCAGATGACTGGAAGGCTGAGTTCATGCACACTCTGATTTTTAGCGAGAAGAATGAAGTCATGCGTTCAAAGCTCCCTAAAGAGATCCAGTCCTTTGGCCCGTGAATTCGAAGCATTAGTTTCATCTGTAGATTTGATTTCGTACAGATTTTTAGGTTTGGCAATGATTTGAGCAATTCTGTAAAGATTTCGGTGTAAGAATGTTTTTAGTGATTTGTGTATCTACTATAGGTGAAGCACTACTACTTATGATGTTGTGGACAAATGCATTTGGTGTGAAGAATGATTTGGCTTTGTGAATTTCAATTTACTACGTCGTTTTTCAGTATCCATGTGTTGAATGTTTTTTCCCCAACAGATGTACCTAAACTTCTGCTTCGGTTTTGGTTAAACTGCTTGATTTTTTGGTGTTGTTTATTATTGGGCCCCCAACATATGATTGTATACTTGAACTACTGCGTTGAGATGTGGCTGGGCTGCTGTTTTCAGATGGAGAGGATATTCTATGTTGTGTAATGTATTGGTAATTTTCAACCCAACCAATATGTACGCTTTTGCGTAGAATCTGTATTTGTTTTTTTGTGTTTTTTCAAGTGGGAATGTATTACTCATGTACGTTTGTGCAGAGATATTGTTGACGTTTCTTTTATCTTTGTCGGCATTGTACATGAACTTCTGCACGTATCCAAGCAGGACTTGACATTTGAACACGTTATCCTAGGCTAGGCTTGATAACGTTAGTTTATGTGGTGAAACTTTATTTTTTAAGCATATTCTTTTCCTACATCGATTTTACATTCCAGAACTTCTTTTGGTTGCTTTTTCGTGGAATACAACACGAGCACTTCCTCTCATTTCAAACCAGAACTTCTGCAGTAATATTACTTGAACTCCATTCTGTATGTTTTTCATGTTTTTTCTTGCTTGCACTTTCATGCAATAAATCACCAGCCAATCTATTCCTGTCATAACATACCAGGACTTCTGCAGTAATATTACTTGGACTTCACAATGCATGTTTTTCATGTTTGTTTTTGTTTGCACTTTCATGCAATACATCACCAGCACATCTATTCCTGGCATAGCATACCAGGACTTCTGCAGTAATATTACTTGAACTTCACATTGTATGTTTTTCATGTTTGTTTTTTGTTTGCACTTTCATGCAATACATCACCAGCACATCTATTCCTGGCATAGCATACCAGGACTTCTGCAGTAATATTACTTGAACTTCACAGTGTATGTTTTTCATGTTTGTTTTTTGTTTGCACTTTCATGCAATACATCACCAGCACATCTATTCCTGGCATAGCATACTAGGACTTCTGCAGTAATATTACTTGAACTTCACAGTGTATGTTTTTCAATTAAACACTGCTTGCACTTTCATGTAGTACATCACCAGCACATCACTTCCAGCCTTAACATACCAGGACTTCTGCAGTAATATTACTTGAACTTCACAGTGTTTATTACCAGGGGATGATGACATAATGTTCTAATTGTGTTAATTGACCTATTCTAATTGTTCATGAGCCTTGCACTCCTCCTAGGCTTTGGCGGTAGAGGTTTTTGCTTGACATGTACCTCTTCCTCTTCATCGTCCTCTTCCTCTTCATCATCGTCTTCCTCTTCCTCTTCGTCGTCGCATTCCACTTCCTCTTCATCTTCGTCTTGCTCTTCTCCATCGTTGTCTTCATCTTCGTCTTCCTCTTCATCTTCCACCACCTTCTTGTTGTTGGATCTAGGTCTTGTTTTCTGTTTCTTCTCTGGTATTTTGCTTGTCTTTTCAGCATCTGCGTGCTTCGGGCATGTTCTTGCATTATGTTGTTCATACTCCTTGCATACGCTACAAAGCCTGCTGCTTACTTTCCGTGGGTGTGGTTCCTTCTTTTGTTCCATAACTTTGGGCTGTTGTTTCTGAGATTTTGGTTGCTTGACCTCCTCAGCAATGTTTCCTTCCAAGAGTGTTGGGCAGGTCAGCTTGTTGTGTCCTGCAACCTGGTTGCACACACTGCATTTCCTGTGTCCAAGTGGCACTCCGTTCTCGTCGTGCACGACGACTCTTCCTGCAGGTGGTGCCTTTATTTGAGCTCTCTTGTCACTTTTCTTTGCTGCAGTAATTTTCTTCCTACCCTTTGTTTCAGAATACAACGGCAATTTCATCGTCTCTTGCTGTTGCTGTTCCATTGATTGGACATCACCCTGCTTGTATTGGCTGGCTTCAGCGGCGGCGTTGAGCATTTCAGCTGCATAATAATGAAGGTCATCTTCAATTGCAGCGTCCTCTTCAGCCATCCTTTCATCAGCATCCGCTTGATTTGCTGAATGTATTGCATCAAGCTCTTCCACAAGCCTCATGAGACCATAGTATGCTCTGTCATATTGCTGGTAACATCTCATCGCTTTCTTGTTAACCATCAAATTCAGCTGCAGCAATATGTCTTGCTTCAATAGCCTTGAGCTGTCATCTGATGCCGTTGTGTTGTAGTCCCTTGTATCAAAAGTTGGTTGTGATCTTGCAGTCTTTGTGTACCATTTGAGGATATACTTGTTTGGAAAATTGTCAGGCTTGAGGTAGTCAAGTATGTTCATGATGTGAAGGCAGAACATGCCTGCATTTTTTGTGATGAATGCAGAATGCATAGTTTGAGAGCCAGCAATGAGTTTCATAAATTTTGATATGATACTACCAGTCTAGCTATTTAATGAGGTTGTTTTTTTCGCTCACCTGTGTGTGTCCAGAGCTTGCATTCACACTCGTATATTTCATTCTCTGGGTCAGCTACAACCTGGAATTCATGCTTTGCCCAGGAAAATCTTTCTTCATCATCATTGCCAGGCTTGTTGTGGTAGTACACAAGGTACTTAGTTTGCTCTGCTGTACGCTTTGCGCGGAATAGCGTTCCCTTTCTCATCCTATTTCTCATCTCGGTGTACACGGCTCTCGTGTACTTGATCGACATGTCTTCCTTGTAGCCGTAAGTTGTTTTTGTCACAGGATTGGTCTGCACATGTCAAAAAGTGAGATATTAGTCGAAGCAGAGTCATGGGTTTCATTTTTAAAAAATTCAAAGTGCACATGTTTTAATGTAAAACAGAACATGGTGGGGGTGTTTTGTACTTGTCATCATACCATGCTGGTCATTGTTTGCTCGTTCTCCTTCTGCATCCGAGTTTGTATGCAAGCATTGACCCGCCTAGCAAACTTGTGTAGGTTCTGGGTCCCCTTGACAAACCCTTTCTTTAGCACGTGGTTCATGCTCTCGCTTCGTTGTGTGGAAGTCATTCTAGCATAGAAAATGTTTTTGTAATATGCTGAAATCCACATCTTCCTATCACTCCAGAGCTGCATCATCATCTGGTTGTTCTCCAGGTTGTACTTGTGCACGAGTTTAGCCCAGGCATCTTCAAACTCCGTTGGCATCAGCGGCCAGTTTAATATAGCTGTGAACTCCTCTTTAAATGTTTTATACTTTTTGTACAACAACGCGAGGTATTCCCTGTACTTCTTCAAGATGTGCCAACGGCATAGCTTGTGGACGGCGTTTGGAAATGATTGTGGTATAGCTTTCTCCATCGATGGGCATTGGCCTGCATGAATTAAAAAATGAAACTTGATTCTTCCTTTGTACTGATGGTGAACTTATATTGTACAAATACTTGAACTTCACATGTAGCAGTATGGTATCTAAGAATGTCACATATATTTTTTCTTTACAGCAGTGTTGCTGAACTTCTGAGGTATCAGTGCTTGAACTTCACAATTAGTAGTAGGACAAACTAGTAGTGTTGCAATCAAAATTTTTCTTAAAGCATTGTTGCTGAACTTCTGTGGTGGCAGTGCTTGAACTTCACATAAATAACTATATTTTTTCTGAACATGTCACATGTTTTTTTCTTTACATCTTTTTGTCCTTGAACTTCCATGATTCCTGTACTTGAACTTCACATTCATGACTAGTTTTTTTCTAAACATGTGACAAATAATTTTGCTTTCTTCTACTGTTAGTTGGACTTATGTGCTAACAGTGGTTGAACTGCTTGTTGTATATTATTTTCAGATAAAACCAAATATACCCAATACAGACCCATAGACTAAAAAGATGATGAAACTTGAGGAGTTTTTTATCTGAACTCACCTGTTAGAATGCAAGTTCGGTGCTTGTTGTTCATGCACCGTAGAAATGTATCGAACAGCTACTTGAATGACTTTGCATCTTCGTCTCTTATCAGGGCGACAGCAAATATCGTTGACTGCAAGTGATGGTTTGTTCCAACAAACACTCCCAGGGGCATGTGAAATCTGTTGGTCTTGTAAGTCGTGTCGAATGTTACGCAATCACTGAAGTCTTGATAGGCTCCTCGGCAGCTTGCATTGGACCAGAAAATGTTTTTAATTGTCTTGTCCTTGTCCACTTGGATGTCATAGAAAAACTCATCATTTATCGCCTTCATGTCTTTGAAGAATGAAACAAGTTTCAATACATCATCTAAATCATCTTTCCTTGCATTCATGGCTTTCCTGCAAATCACATGCAAACATGCATTTGTTCATTTTTTGCTAGCAAAGGATTGTGAGCTAGGATGCTATTTTTTACATTGCAGTATGTTGGTGTTTGAGTACTTACTGGTTTAGCAGGTCTCGTCCGGTCATGCTTGGGAAGTAGCTTCCATCTTTATTTTCAGATATCATTGACATGATTGTTGTGTGCTTGACATCATGGTACTGCAAGAGCTTTACGTACTCCAAGATAGTGGGGTCATAATTCTTGTGTGAGTGCAAAAACACCAGCATGTCATCAGTTTGCATGAGCTGGTGATTATGATTGTACTCAATGTCCACTGCCACGCATGTGCCATCCTCTTGCACCTTCACCCTCATTTTTGCGTTGCAGCCCGTCCTTTGTGATGTTTTGTTTCGCTTCCTATTGGCCTCTGAAACTGAAGATGTGTGTATCCCTTAGAAGGCGCAAACAAAATACTTGTGGTTGTCATTTCCACCCGTTTTCCTGATTCCAAAACCAGCGTGTCTGGCGTATCTGTTATAAAATTCCCTTGCTTTCTCTACATCTTTGAATCGCATCTTTAGTCTTGGTATTAGATAATCCGGTAGATCTGGTGTCTGCAGAAAAAGAAAAAAAATCCAATCAGCACCTTAGAATGCAGTTTATGAACTTGTTATCTTGGAGGGGGTAGAAAATTTTGCAGATAATACAAGATGTGCATATACATATTTTTTTGTCTCACTTACGTGCGTGTATGATCGCAACTCCGCCGGCGTTGGCTACTGTCCCTATGGGATGGGGCATGGCGGAGTAATCATAGCAGGATGCAGCAGTGGATCATGAGGAGGAAGGAGGGCTGAAGACGGCCTCTCTCTTGTTTGCGTTCTTTTTGCTTGAGGTGGTTGTGGAGGTATTGCTATCCTGTTCTTGGTTTGCTCTTTTGTTTTCTGAAGCAATCCATCTACCTTATGCCCCGTACAATTATGACTTGTAGCAGCAGCAGCAGGATCAAATGGTGGCAGTGTGCAGATCACTCTCCTCCGTGTGTGTGTTGCTGTTGGATTTGTCCTGGGATCCGGTTTAGTTGCTTCGCTTTGGCATTGACGTTGCACACCAGGATAACCTCCAGAGTTACACGCATGACTTGAGCTAACCCCCTCTTCCATCGGCGGGCTTGGGAGTCTGCTGGTGGATACAAAGAATCCGTAGGGGATTTCCGGCGTCACCCAATTAGGTGGAGGCGCAAACTTGTGCGGATAATGCTATGACCCAGCTTCTCGGGAGTATTCGTGTGTTTCAGGTGTCGTCCATTTTTTGTCTGGAGCAGGTTGGTAATGCTGTTGGTGCGTTTGAGGTGTGACCCATTGAGAGGGTGGTGCAACGCGTACAGGCTTTGGATTGTGTACTTGCTGCCGGGAACTTCTAAGCTTCTTCATGCATCTCTCGTCTTGCCGGCACAAAAGGAAAAAAGTCTATTAGCACAAGTTATATCTGCATATACCTTCGTAACTTAACTTAGCATTATTCACAGCCTGAACTTCTCATATAAAAGTGGTGAGAGCCATCACACTATGTACTGAGCTGAGCATCTGCCAATGCCATTGTACCTGAACTGAGAACCCTTCACAGAATGAACTTCACATCCTGTTTTTTAATTCTACAATATTAGATTACTTATATGTACCTGAACTGAGCACTCTCCACAACCTGAACTTCTTGTCTTGCAAAGGGGAATTACTGTCTACAGTTAGAAAACCTGAACCTTCATGAGTTTTTTTGAATGGTTGGACTGCTAGTGCACACCAACCCGACCTTCAAGTCATATCAAATGCATGTTCTATTTTCCTTTTTATTTTTTAAATGTGAATGTGAATGTGAATGCAGGCAGATTTTTATAGTGTTTGTAACCTGGTCTGAGGCTCACGTAGTACCTGAACTTACATGCATGTAAGTAGGTAGGCATATTAAGCAGGCAGGCATATTTTACAATGCTGTTTTTATAGCCTGGACTGAGGCTCGTACACTACCAGAACTTCACATGGTTGTAAACAGGCAGAATTTTGAAAAAAGCTTTTGTAGCCTGGACTGACGGTCACACAGCACCTGAACTTCACAAAGCTTTAAGCAAATAACAAACCAAAAGGAAGGAAGAAGTTCAACCATACCCTGGCTAGAAGTTCGGCCAACCTTTTTCCAGCAGCTGATAGGCCACCTTGAGTACAATTCGTCGTGGAGGTATGAGAGGAATCCCATGGCAATCCATGTCTTGTAGGGGGCACGAAGTTCATCTGCACGAAGCAAGAAGGTCAGAGAAGGCAAGATTGAAGAAGAATGCAAGATCAGGAGGAAGTTCATGTACTGTTGCGGCTGAATTTGAGGGTGCAGCAGATGCCGCCTCCGCCGCGGAGTTGCCCTGTTGGCAGCGCCATTCGCCGTAGCTTGCGTCGGGGCCGTCATCTACTCTACCAATGCGTCGGGCGGTGAAGATGGAAAGAGGATGCGGCTTCTTGAAGTCCATTGCAGCTTCGCCGCGTCCAGGCGACGCGGGCTCCCTCGCGCCGGCGTCCGCCGTCGCTCGCTCGCCCGCACCGGTGGTCGGCCAGGAGGTGGGACGGAGGGGTGGCGGCGGATCCGGTCGACCAGGCTATGGAGACGAAGGGGATGCGGCGGATCCGGCAGGCCAGGAGGTGGAGACGTGGTGGGGAGACGGCGGATCCGGCGAAGATCGGAGGCGACCACAGGGGGATGT